>NC_034409.1:123650375-123792469 GCF_002078875.1 Numida meleagris
CAGGTTGGTCAAGCAGGACCTGCCCTTCACAAACCCATGCTGGCTGGGCCTGATCCCCTGGTTGTCCTGCAAATGTCACATGATCTCCTTCAGGACAATCTGCTTCATAACCTTCCCTGGCACCGAAGTCAGGCCGACAGGCCTGTAGTCCCCTGGATCCTCCTTACGACCCTTCTTGTAGATGGGAGTCACATTGTCAAGTCTCCAGTCTTCTGGGACCTCTTCAGTTGACCAGGAGATCACTTTTTCATCACTTATTTATTTTTCTTCTCTTCTTAAACCGTTTTTGTCCTCATTAATGAAAATTTGTGTGGCTGTGTGTGTGCTTGTTGTTGTTTGTTCGTTTGGTTGGTTGGTTTTGTTTTGTTGCTATTACCCTTCTGATTCTCTCTCCCACCCCGCTGTGGGGGACTGAGCAAGAGGCTGAGTGAAGTCTTACCTGTCAGCTAGAGTTAACCTTGAGGTTAAGGATGTCTGGAGTATCTATCAGCAGAGAATAAATGCCTTGAGTGAAAAACAAACAGCAGAGTCTGCACCTGCAAATAATCTTGGCTTCTAATGGACATGATGCCAAGATTTCCAGTGAAATCACACTTTCTTTGCAGGGAATCACAATTTTTTTTTTCTCCAAGAGTAAGCCCTTAAGAGGAATCTATGTGAGGCAAAGGCTGTAACAAGGACAAGTAATGAAATGATTTGTGATACTACACATCATGAAATCACAGCTAAGAATCTCTGCATTGCTAAGCGTACAAGAAATGTGGTAGTGAGAAAAGCTCAACTAACAATGTCTGACAGAAAAAAAACCAACACATTTTGTTTAATATAGCTTTAAATGTTTACATACCAAAGAGCAGCACTATTTTGCTTTACGGTTACTGACATTCTAGGCAGTATTGTCAGTAAGAAATATTTGGGAAATATTTTAATTCTTTACTAAGTCTTGGCATATTATATACGAATGATGCATCGTTCTATTGATAGTAAATGGAGTCCAGCACCTATTAGATTTCTCAAGCTAGAGAAATGCTCAGCTGGCTTAGATGGAAATTCTTGATGTTCCATCAAGTAGTATTAAAGACCTCAGATAATTATCAAACCTCAGTTTCTCTGTAAATTACAAATGAACAAACATCTGCATTTTCTAGATCCCTTCTCCCAATAATATGTTGTAAATGAAAGCAAATAACTTTCTCTCTTATTTCTTTGTATTTTTTTTTTAATTTGCAGAATTAGCAGACAGCCTGAAAAGTGAGTCATATGATTCTATGATTCTATATGTATTCTATATTCTATGGTTCTATATGAAATACATATATGTTAATCTACAGACGGAATGCTTTAAGCTATTGTTTTCAAATTGTGTTAATGTTTTCCAACTGAATTTCTACATTTCTATGCAAGGTGAAATGGAACTTTTTCCCATCCCAATCCCCAAAATCACTCTCTAATGAGTAAAAATCTATAAAAACCAACAACTGAGCAGATACTTAGTCCTATTCTTTTCTTCATATTGCTTGGAATTTGATATTCTCTTACAGCATTGACTGCAACTGCATGCAAATAATTTGTAAAATAAATGTACATTCTTGAGAATAAATCTGTAATTCTGAACAGTGAATAGATTTTTTTACCCTCTCTGTGATACTTGTTGTCCTATAGCCATAGAAACTTAATGCTTTTTCATCCTCCATGCTCTCAAGAGTGAAATCAGACTGGACATGTTTGTCACCATGACAGCAAAACACTGCATGCATTTTAACCAAAGCAGATGTGGAGAGTGCAAATCTCAAGATTTTTTTGGTTTGGAGAGATTTGAGGTTGCTCACTTCACTATGAGTCCCTGCATCATAAAGAAGTGAAATGTTTCCTTACATTTGAGTGCTAAAGAAACCTGTATATTCTGTGCTTCAGGTTGTATTTCCCTTAAATGCTGGCACAAAGCTAGTTGCTGCATCTTTTCCCTTAAGGCAGTCAATGAAATTCTGTCATGATAAAGTTGTTACTTAGAAGACAATGCCATTTTTTATAGGGAGCTTTGCTACAATACGAAGGCTTTCCACTTGTGAAAATATCATTGTAGTCCACAAAATAATCAAAGGAAAATAAAAGAGAGATGATTTCTGAAAGCCTGAATAGTAAGACAGTACCTCAAAATACATACCTTAACTGTATTGCATAGATACTGGTTAAAATCACTGTGTCAGGAGAAAGGAATATGGAAGAGCGGCTGTTATTTAAAATACCGTCTTCCTTCAGCTGTGATGTCTCACTGAGGATAGGTGTCTCAGAAAGCATTTTCCTTCCTTCACGGTCCTTCATAGCAACCCACCTTCCTTCTGGGTCACGATCACTTTAGGAAAGCAGACGCTTAATGTTTGGCAATACACAGCAGAGGCACATAGATATTAAATAAAATCATCTGAAATCTGTTAGGAATTGGCTGAAGTTTACTGAAATTATGGAATCTGTTTCCTTCCAATTTATTTTTTTCTCCCATACTTGCACTAATAAACTACCATACACTTCACTAGAATGAACTAATCTGACAGCTCAGTGTGGCTTTCCTTTGCACTGCTTTCCTTCAGTTGATGTAAGGATGACTTGTTTGAAGGACTTGTTTAAATTGGGGCAGCCCACTGTCTGATTTTTATAATGCTCTTGCACTTCAGTATTATGTGGTCCTGCTTTGCACAACACTACTTTGCCATCAGGATCAGCAGTTAGGCAATACCATGTATGTCTAAATGGGCACCGTCAAGGCCTGAATCCACCTGAATGTATGAAGAGAGAAATCACCTCACTTTCTACAGCATTCAGTAAAACAAGACGTCTGCCCTGTGTAACAAGCTGCAGCTCTTGAAAATGCCTGGATGCAATTTCTATGATCTCTCCCTTTCTCTGCATGGAAGGAATGCTGCTCTGTAGTGTCCCAGGCTGAAAGAACAGTATAGCTCGTTATACATTTACTTGGCAAACACCAAAGGCCTCTGCTGAATATTCCTCTAGCTTCCTTTCACTCCTTCCTCTACCACAAATACTGCAGGAAATAAAAGGATCTCATAAAACTGAGAGCAGTTTGTGGATTGAGTTTAGTAGTGGTGAAGTAGGCACTTTATTACTACTTGTTCTGCTATAAATTAGCCTCAACTGCAAACAATTAGAAATGCTATAGATGGAGGTCACAAAGATATTAAATCCTGCAAAAACAACTTAAAATTTGTACTTAAGGGGGAAATTTAATATGAGTGACATTCTCTGTGGTTTGTAGTCTATTGCCAGCATTTTTGTTTCTACAAATTGAGAATAACTTTTTCTTTTTAAGTTAGTAACTGACGTTATTTCAAGCAATACTTGTTTACAAGATCTTTAATTGTATTGTTTATGGTGTAGTATTATTGTAGTGAAAAGTATTTTCTAGCATGAAAAGATCTTCAAAGAAAAAAATGCATTAAATGAGATCCTGGAAAATAATATTAAAAATCCAGGCATTTTTTTCTCATGCTATCTTGCTTGTTCCATCCACTCCCAGTAATAGCTTATTAAAATTATTAAAATGGAATAATCATATTTTATGAGGCTGATTAATCATAAAACAGGCAGAGAAGAGACTCTTTCCCTTGTTTCCATTACAAGTGCCTCTCACATTAAGAAGAAGGAAGAGAGACTGAAAACTTCAGCCATCACTGTACAGTAACTAACTATGGCAAACACAAAGCTGACAGTATCTTATGCAATATTCTGTTGAAATTTTTATTCCTCAGTCTTCCAAGTATGCACAGCCCTGCCCTGAGCTGAAATAGGGCCCTGGACCACAGACAAGCACTGTGACCAAATTAGCTTCAGAAAAAAAGAGAACAAGAAACAAAAAAAGTTGTAGGTACAAGGAGTCTTATGCTTAACAACTTCTTACATAATCTGATTATAACCAACCACTTTATTCTGTATGTATGACGGCCTGGGTAAGCATTTATTGGAACTCTCTCCACTAAAGCAACTGGTTGCATGGCAATGATCTCCCCTGGAGTTGAGACACCTCTCAAAGATACTCCTCGAGTCTGAGAGACTCTTTACCAACCACACATCTCTGGTAAGTGAATGATCTCAGGCATAACTGGTACTTCAGGACATTAAGATCCTGTATTGATAATTTAGAATCCGTATTATATGCTCTGTGCATTTCATAGTAAGTTTAACCTTGCCATCAAAATCTGTTAAACCTTACTCTCCTATTTTCAGCTGAGACTGAAACCATTTTCTTCAGTGTCTGGTATGGTGCTATGTTTTAGTTCTAGGAGAAAAACAATGTTGCTAACACACTGCTGATTATAGTTGCTGCTAAGCAGTGTTGTACAGAGCCAAGGCCATTCTCAGTGGAGGACCCAAGTTGCTGGGAGGGAACAAAATTAGGACAGCTGACTTAAACTGGCCAAAGGGATATTCCATACCATATGACATCATACAGAAGGGGTTTTGAAGCCCTCTCTATTGTTGTTCTGAGGGCTAGCTGTGCATTGGTTGGGGGTGGGGGGAGCAATTGCTTGTGTATCACATATGGGTATGATAGGGGATGCCTAAGTGCCAAGGCTGGCCCAGCAGGAACCATCCTATATGGTGATGTCCTCTGGGTACTCCTCACTTCTACAGCAGTGATGGTGGGGAGGTGAGTCAGGCTGGAGAATGACTGTGGACTCCACTCTGCGGAGTGGAGTAGGGATCCCTGGAAAGGCAGATTAAACCAGCTCAGGCCCGTTGATGCTCTCCGGGTCCTAGCCAAAGGATTTCGTTAAAATAATACTGGTACTGAGCTAGAGTCATATTCTCATGAACTGGGCCAAGGGAAAGGATAACGCTTCATTTAATGATTACAAATGTCAGTGGAATAGAAGGAGACACCAATATAAATGAGGGCAAAGGCTCTTATGGCTGTGCTGTTGTCTTACTATGAATATTTCACATTCATGAGTTCTGTGAAAATTCCCTCACACTTTTTAAGCGCAAACTGAGCATTCAGGGGAGCCGCTTAAATTGAAACTGTTATTTAGGTCACAATGTAACCAGATGATACATTATACTATTTTGCTTATTAACGCAGAATTTTAAAGATGAAGAATCACTCTAGCTTTACCATTTATCAATCTATCCATTCTGTCTGAACATCGACACAGGATAATATTATATGCTCCCTTAAAATTGTATGTTTCAGTAGCAGAAGAAAGCATTGCAAAGACTTTCTTTCATTCTCATTCAGAAATGCTTTGATGTGCTTCAAAGATAAGAGCACTTCATTATGTTCACGAAGAGTAAAAGTGTCCTACTATGACAAGAACTCTTTTAATGTGATGGTTAAGTGAAGCTTAGCATTAGTTTCAAATGAATAAAAGCACATGCTGATGTCAGGTCATGATTCATATTTACCCTCTTACAGTCCCTTGCTCACATAAAAAATGCTTGCATCTTTTAAAAAAAGACTGGGCTTTGTTTCATAGCATGATATAGGGTTACACTGACTTGGATTTCTTGCAATAAAATGAAATATATAAGTCATTAAGTTGACATTAGAGATAAAAGAATTCCAATTTACTATTCCTATTCATAAGACCACCTTCTCTTTCTTGTAGAGGACAGACATTAGTGGGTCTCTTGAATCTTGCATTCTGAAGTCTCTGGGACAGCTTTTCATTTACACTTGTGAGATGCTATTCTGCTCACTTAAACTCATATATTAGATGAATCTCTCTTACAATTGTAGTAATTTTGATGGTGCAGGAGAAAATAAATCATAAAATAGGTTTTCCCTTAACAAAATTATGTACAAAGTCTTTGTCTCTATTTTAGTAATTTTCACACTTGAATGATAGGAAGCGAGAGAGCTTTTTTTGAGCTTCTAAT
This sequence comes from Numida meleagris, assembly GCF_002078875.1. Taxonomy (NCBI): domain Eukaryota; kingdom Metazoa; phylum Chordata; class Aves; order Galliformes; family Numididae; genus Numida; species Numida meleagris. The sequence continues at coordinate 123,656,268 of NC_034409.1, forward strand.
CACTATTCACTCATACTCTGGCAACTCACAAGAATTCACAACAAAATTGTTATATCGTTTGCTAGGAATTATGCAAACAAACAGAAAAGTGTAATATTTGCTCTAAACCACTCTCAGGCTAGCAGTGCACATATTTTTCTTTTCACATACAGTAGGAGTTAAACATTTTCACATTGGCTTGTTAATTTTCCCTCATGCCCTGATGGATGAATTAAACTTAGACATCTTTCATTAAATGCTGTCTAAATCCTGCAAAAGTGATCCAATGACTTCTTTCTGTTTTTCTCTACTACATTTCATCAATAGTTTGAATCACCTTCTTTCATCAGCAAGACTCTTTTTCTACGTCTTGAATTCTGGTAGTTTTGGGGAAGTATAGAGAAGGCATTTTGTGCTGTTCTCTTTCATTTTATACCCTTTCCTTAGTTAGTGAGAGCAATTAACTGGAAAATGAGAAAGCCTTTCCCTTCTCTATGCTGCAAGGTCTATAAAGACAGTCATGTCTTTTCTTGGTTCTCTTTTCCCTTTAACAATTTTATCCTTTGCTCTACATTCATACATCGCCTGCTGTCCCCAGAGTCCCCTGCTGACAGGGATGTGTCAAAGTCAAATCACTTAAACTGTTACCGTTTCCCTTATGCACTGTTCTTTGAAGAACCAATTTACCATATTGTAGTTATATCATACAATCTTATTTGTTGTGGTTATGTCTAAAAGCCAATTGGAAGGGAACCTGATAATACCAAAGCTGAAATTTTATGCAGTGGAAATAAACCTATTATTTTACACAAGAGTATCTATAATGCATTATCATAACCAAATGTGCTAGATTTTCCACAACTAAGAACAAATCCAAGGCACCAAGTTATAGATTAAAACTCTAATATTTCCATCCATTATATTACATGAAATGACATATGAAATAGAAATGAGGTAAAAGATGAGGCAAATAAGGTCAAAATTAATCCTTCCTTGATATCCGGACTAAGCAAGTTTGAAATTTTCAAAATATTTTAAAAATGAATAAATAGAAGTCTATTTCAAAATAAAATTTTATGATTTGATATTTTTTATCCATTTCACCCTTTAATCCTTAGAATTTTACCAAGTTTCTACTTTCTGAAGTCTTGCGATAATGAACTTCCAAGAGTGTATTTTGACACATTATACACTACCTTAAAATTTCAGTAAATAGTCCTCTTTTGCACTATAGATAATTTCCTATGAAGCAGAAAACTTATGATACAGAAAACATACAGTCTGTACGTATGTCTCTTTCATCATTTTTGGAATTTTTTTTTTGTGTCTTATTATGTAAACATATCCTTTATAAGCCAAAATTAAAAACAAAATATTTTCCAGTCTCTTGAAATGGGATTTTTCTAATCCAAGTCATATCCAAAGTTGTCTGATCAGTAAATGAGTATCCTTGAATGGCTATAGTATATAACTTGATAATTATAAATGCCCCCTCTGCTATTCTCTGTACTATTCCTTATATAGCCTGACATGCTTTCTACTTCCCAGGTCGTAGATGCCTACTGAGAAGAGTGGGTGGTCTTCACTGACCTGACATGAGAGAGAGCTGTCCCCAGCAGCAACAGGAAAGGTGTTTTCCTGCATGCTTGCTAGACAGCCTCTGTAATCCCAGAAGTGTATCTCTGCTTCTTTGATTCACTCTGAGTGTAGAAAATGACAGAAAGTCATGCTATGCCCTCTCACATTCCATTTTTTGGCATTCCAACTTTCATTCCTTGGTATTTTATGTATAGAAAGATATTTTGTGTACTTTTAGGACAACTGAAGACAGAAATGTCAAATTCTGAGAAGAATTTTCTGCCTTCCATCTATTCATAGAATCATAGAATTTTAGAATTGTTTGAATTGGAAGAGACCCTGAAAGGTCATCTAGTCCAACTCCCCTGCAATGAACAGGGACACCTACAGCTTGATCAGGGTGCTCAGAGCCCTGTTTAGCCTGGCCTTGATTGTTTCCAGGGACAGGACATCAACCACAACTCTGGGCAACCTCTTCCAATGCTTCGCCACTCTTATTATAAAATATGTTTTTTCTTTATATCCAGTCTAAATCTCCCCTCTTTTAGTTTGAAACCATTTCCCCTTGTCCTATCACAGCAGATCCTGCTAAAGAGCCTGTCACCTTCTTTCTTATATCTCCCCTTTAGATACCAAAAGCCCACTATCAGGTCTCCCTGGAGCCTTCTCTTCTCCAGGCTGAACAGCCCCAGCACTCTCAGCCTGTCCTTATAGGAGAGGTGTTCCTCCCTTGGATCATTTTTGTGGCCCTCCTCTGGATGCGCTACAACAGGTCTATGTCTCTCCTGTACTGAGGACTCCACATCTGGATGCAGCATTCAAGGTGAGGTCTCAGCAGCACAGAATAGAGGGGCAGGATTACCTCCCTCAACCTGCTGGCCATGCTCCTTTTGATTCAGTCCGGGATATGGTTGGCCTTCTGGGCTGCGGGGGCACAGTGCTGGCTCATGTCCAGCTTGCCATCCATGTCAATATGTATTTTTGACTCAGAGAGGTGCAGATGAGAAAGGCAGGGAAAGGGAAATCAGTGAAAGAAGAAACTCAATGAGTTAGTTTGTTTATTTAAGGAGGACTTGTCTACTTGAAGGAAGTTCTAAACTTACAGTGTACTAGCTAATACTTTATATCAACAGCTAAACTAGATCTGGCTCACATTATTTAGATGCTTCTCTGTAGTATCTAGGTGAGACTAATCTGGGTCTCAGTGTGGATGAGATAGAAGACAGTGTATTTCATTTTCTGAGCTTGACCATATATGCTAGGAAACTTAGTATTATCGCTACTACTACTACTAATACATGATTGGTATATTATGATTTCCTGTGTAACAAGTTAAGTTATAACTATATAACATTTAAGCCTGTAGTGGCTTTCTGGATTTAGAAACTCACACTTTATAGCATCTACCATCATTTTTAAGATGTGTTTCACATAGATTTGCATGAACGTGACATATTATCACCTGTTAAAAGTAAAATCATGATGTAGAATAAATATAAGATACTTAATGTGTGGGATTGTTATCTGTCAGGTCACCATGGATGAGTTTGAATCAGACACTAGAGGAGCTGCCTCTTTATTTGCTGCTTTTCTTTTTATTTACATCCACATTTGAAATAGCATTTCAAAGACCTTTTGTAACAGCATAAAGAATATGCAGCCTATGAAAACAAATATATGTTGTAACTGTAGGTTCCATATTGTTGTTCCAAGACTTTGCTAGATGTTTGGAATAACAATTCTAGGCACACCATTTAAAACCTAGGCTGTGTTGCCAAGAGGTCAGAGTATGAAAAAAAAACAATAAAAAAGGTTAATGGAAGAGCTGTGAATGACCACTGATATTTTTTTCCTCCAAGGCTACCAAGACATAATGCCCACAAAGATAGAAAGATATTCCTCTATATGCATATATATCTGTTTAAAATGTTTAGCCCATACAGATCAGATCAGTGTTATACAGCTGCATTTTAGATGACAAATGTTGTATAAATATGTTCATGAGCATGAATCAGAAATGAAGTAATGACTTCTGAATGTGTAATTAATATGTCTCCTGCTGATTCAATATCTGCTGTCTAAACACTTTGGTTCTTCCTTGTGCCAAATACATGCTTTGTGTGTGAAAATGTCTGTTGCACCAGAGAAAGATATAAAAACAGACATTAAGCTGGATTTATCTGTATTTCAGAGAAATAACAGTGATATATTCTGAAAGGACAAAGAAACATTTAGCCAATTCAAATAATTGAAAAGTTCCATATTCTCCATTAGACGGGCTCAGGAGAATTTTGACTCAGGTATACAAAGTTTTAGGACCTTAAATATCATCAAAATGGAAAAAAGAAAAACCTGGAAATCTGAATGCTCATGTGGCTCTTGTCAGTTGTCTCTTTGGATCCATAAACCCTTTGAATGATCTTCAATTCACCTTGAAGTACTCTACATTAAAGTATCTATTTATGCATCTTCTGAAATTCTGAGTAGTAGTGTTAGATGACCCATATGTTCAGTGAAACATGTCCTAGATATCTTCTGCTCTCTTACATTTGGAAATATTGTTAGGAGTAATTGCAGGATGCAATTTCTAGCCTTCAGTGGAAGGTCAAAAGAAACTGAGAGCAGTTGCACAGGGATAGCCTGTATTGGCCTTGGTCCGTGGAAAAAAACTACGTGCTATAGTTTTAGTAAGCAAAGCTCTTAGCTAGCTTTCTCAAGGACTGTTCAGGGACTTTGAGCAATGACAAAGTCCCAGAATGAGCTGTCTACTTAATTAATGCTATAGACGAATATAGAAGATGTGTTTCCTATTTGCTTTTAATTAGGGCAATTTTGGAACTATAAATGTATTTACATTCAAGGTAATCAAATGATTACCTTGATTAATTATCTCAATATCGTTAAAATCTTCATCATTTCCAATTTCTGCCATTTATTGTGGTTGTATATGAAAATTAATTCACCTTCAGTTTCATTCACCCTAGCAGTTTGATAGTCTATCCCTTAAAAAATTTAGCAAAAGTTGAGCTTCATGTAGCATTGAACTGCCTCAGCTAATTCTGGGGTACGGAGTTAAGGAAGAGAGGGGAAGGAGCTTTCTTTCATGAATCACAGGGAACAGAACTACCATCGTAGTTTCAATCTGGAATTAGGTTATGATCCTTTTGGACTATCACACCTAAATTCCTCTTCTAAGGGGTATACTTTCTAAATTTGTGTTTGATTCGCTCTGTCATTAATCCAGCTTCACCTGAATACAACTCAATTTATTTTAATATCTTTACAGCAATACAAAATAGAAAAGACTACATGTGAAGTAAGAAGTATACATGCAGCATGAAATGAATCACAGAAGAAATATGCAGTCTGGAGAATATCTGGAGAATAGGCACAGTAGATACAGTTTTTCTTATTTATAGGTTGTTTTTTTTTTTTTTTAAAGAGGTTTGACAATTTAAACTTTGTTTAAAATGTAACCTTGTCTAAAATTGTAAATGTTTGCAGAAAACAATTTTTTTTATCTGCAACAATGATTAGACCACACTGTATAATATATAAACAATAATATACATAATTATGTGAATAAATAAAAATATGTAAACCGACTAAATTAAGGTACAATTGCAGATAAGCAATAACATATATGCATACTGATAAATGTGACATTATTGCACAAGTACAGTAACTTGGCACTGGTGTAAGATACAGAAAACTCTTTAAAGATTAAAAGCACAAGTGTTGAAATGATAGTAAAAAGAGCAAAAGTTAAATGCATTAGCAGCACCTCTGGGATACTTGGTAAGTGTCTAAATGTCCAATTTAAGGAAGTAGTATATTGCTATGACATTAAAAGAAATAATTCAGAGGCAGTTAATGAGTTTGTATAGAAGATCTTGAGGTGAAGTAAAGACACGAGGACAGAAGAAATCTAGATTTGTTTGCTTTTTTTTCATTTGTAACAGACTTCCTATGGGATTATGAAAAAAAAAAAAAACCTTCTAGTTATCAGAAAGATCTTTTAAAATAAAATTCAATATTAACATCATTATTTTTTTCTGAACACAGATCTGCGGGTCCTTCACTGCAGTAATAGGTACTCCATTAGAACCAGCAGCTGAACAGGAATAAAATGTCATTGCTGTTAGATTACAAAGTAATTTCAATTATTATTTCAATGATTTCCAGTTAACTATGACTATTCCTTCCTATGATGTAACACATCATCAAGATCATAAACTTTTAACTATATTATGTGATGTTTAGGGATATTTTTCATGAAGTGATTGCACGCAGCTTAAGTGTGGTCTGCATAGGTGACAATGGAAAGCTGTGAAGGGGAGAGAACAGTGCTGTATTAACTCCACCTCTCATGCCCACACACACTCATTCAAATTGAATAGCTCCTTGCCTAATTCAGGCACTGTCCTAGCTCTTCCCCATCCCCTGTCCTGCACCAACATGGCAGTGGCAATTTTGCCTAGAGGCCCGGCCCTGTGTGTGCACCCATCACACAGCAACAACCAAACCATCTGTGTGCTATTAACACTGCCTCAACTGAAACCAGGACAAGAGGGAGACGCAGAGCAGTGCTGACTCTACCTCTCCCACCAGCCACGCACACTCAGTCAAATTTAAATATGTGAGCATTACATGTTGCATGCACTTCTGCCACCTACTAAGTAAAACACAGTGACTACTGATAATAGTATTTTAACCTAACTAATGTCATCTCAAAAGAAAACAGAACTCAAAAAAAAAAACAACCAAAAATTGTGAAATGAGTGGTCGACAAAAAATGGACAGATAAGGACTTTTTTGTCAAGACAAATAACATGGCACTATGCATAATTTGTGAGGAAATTGTGTCTGTTTTCAAAGATTCTAATTTGAAAAGATGATATTTCAATACAGATACCTGCATGAGGACAGAATTGAGAACAAATCCCAAAATTTTACGGTGATTTTTCACAGGGAAAAGTTTAGAAAAAATACAAGTAGTCCATAGACCTAAATGAGATGAGAATATTAATTTACAAGAAATATTCAAAAGAGGAAGTGGAAGATATAACAAGCTGTAATTATTGAAAGCAGTATTGGATTTGAATCAAGGACAGTTACCAGAGGTCTCACAAGAAAGGCCTGTTGGCAGTAGTTCTAGGAGTCTCTTTGAGGTTCAGGATAGTACATGATAATTTACTTAGTAATAACTTTTTTTAAGCAAGAAGGTATGCTGTTTATTCTTAGTCACACACTTTCATCATATTGAATTCATTAAGTTTAACCAAAGATAAGCTTAACTGTAGCCTTTGTGAGGGAAATACACCTGAACACAAGCTTGCATTACGAAGGAAGATATGTTCACTTGTAACTTACAACTCTCCCTTGAATGTGAGACTGTGTATGCAGAAGTGACATCACTGATTTATGTCACTTACTAAATGCTTCAAAAGCACCCCAAAACTTCTGTCTTATTACTAATGTGTACAGTGTTTCCATTTCCATTCTTAGGAGCTGATACACAGGCAATAGAACAGATTTCAGCATCTGTCTATGTGAGATCACTGAATGATATGCTGCCTCGGTAGTGTGGGTTTTTTTGTTGTTGTTGTTTTAATAATTACTTTATTTCTATTAAAATAAAAATAATGAGTCAAAAAGACAATCCCTTCCCTCCATAGACTCTGTTTCTTATGTTCTTGCATTCTGTTGTGAACCTTGGTGTCCTTTAACGGCTTTAAATAAGAATAATAGCCAAGTTGCAAACACATGCCACCTACAGACTGCAAACTTAGAGTATATTAATCTTCTAGCCTATGCACTGAGGAAAAATCTACTGCTATTTATTTATAAGTGTCTATCAATGATACCTTGATACTATTATATGGCATAAGTGCTGTATATATCTGTTATTCTCTGTGTACCTTTTATTTCTAATAAGGTGTAGTAAAATGATACATCAGGGTTTATCATCTGTACCCTGCTGGTCACTTGACAGGTACTTCTGTTCAAGATATATGTCAAAAAGTAAAAAGAAAGTGTATTGAAAGAAGAAATGTACATATAAAACACTGAAACTGACAACATCTGGCAAGTTCATCAATTGAATTTTATAGCTCACATTTGCTAGAAGTTAAGGTTTATTACATGAAATGTGTGGTAAAAGAATTATGTAATTTCTCACCAAATTGTTATAGGAGAACACAAGGAATGTGTTGCATTCATCACAACTGTAAAATCCACTTAAAGTATACATGTATATCAAGTGGTTCATCTGGTTGGTGTGTGCTGAGTCAATAAAACCATATATGAATCAAATTTTAGTGCCCATGTATACCAGATTATGTTTTAAGAAGAAAGATAGATAAAAGATAAAAAAAATCTATTCACATGAGAGCATTATAAATCAATAGTCTTTGAACGTCTGTAGTCTTGTGGACAGCAATTGTTAGAAATATTACAAATCTGGTATTATATTCTTTTTTTTTTTCCAAAAAAGGAACATGAATATTGCAAAAAGTGATCAGTAAAAGAAAGATAGAGGCACTTCTTGAAGGCTAGGAGAATAATATTAAGAGTTATAAAAGCTTTTTTGAAAGACAATCCATCAGAACTAAAAGTTCAGAATGGCCCTGTCATCTAATTTGACAAACCAGCAACTTCTTTTGCAGCAGTGGCATTCCCACTATCACTTAGAAGTATATTTGAACTTCTCTTAAGAGATGTATGCTTTCCTTTAAATTTAGCAGTTATCATCATCATAAGATACTTTCTTTCTCCTGTCTTGAATGTTCACAGATGTAGAGATGTCTCTTTCCGTATCTAAATCGTATGAGCCTTCCAAGGAATGAGGAAGTCTTTACTGGCTCCAGAATCATTCATTGCACTTCATAACGAGCCATATTTAAAACATACAAAATTAGCAATTGAGTAAAACATCATATCATGAAGATTCAGAAATAACTGTTATGGAACAAACCCAAACCCTTTTCTCTTTCAGTTTTGGAGATTTTGGTCTGAGACAATGAATAAACTGTTTTCCACTAAATAATCTGTTATAGAGGATGTATGTTTAATGCATCACTTAATCACCATAGTGAATATGAGTAATAAGTTATTATAACGCGTGCATGCAAAAAAAATAGTGGCAGAAGTAATCCTTTATGAAATTGCAGAAGTTATTAATTTCTCATTGAGAGCCAGACCAACCCATTTTATTCCAGCAGGAGCTGTTGTCTTAAACAAAAAGTCCAGAAATCAGAACTTTAGATGTCTAACTATTTCTTTAGAGGCCCAAATTTTTTGATCTTATTCAGAAATTTTTGGCCACCAGCCCTCAGATGATTCTAAGAGAAGCACAGTCAGCTATTTGGGAAAGGATTCAGCATTACTGCTTATATTCTTTTCTAGGCAACCATTCTTTACTTCTGACAGAAGCTTTTACCTGGGTTAAACTTACAGTCTTTTCACAGAGTTGGATTAATTTGCTGAGCTGTCTCATAAGATCGGAGCATTTTGCTGTTTTAGAAAAGGGAATTAGCTGTGACTATGGACATTAATTAGAACAAAAAGTAAACATTATTTGAATAGGTAAGAAGATAGTATTATTATTAATGATATCATCCAATAGAGCTATTATATTCCTGTTAATAAATCTGAAGATTCCCAAGCTGTTCAGATGTAAAGACCATAATTAAAGTATAAACTGTTAAATGAATAAAAAATTGTTTGTGGTCAGAAATACATTTTCCATGTAGGGTAAGCATTTTCTACCCTATTTTATTATAAATTGTTCTGTTTGGACCTTTCACATGTGGAGATGACTCCAGGCAGAAGTGAAAACAGAAGAAAACAAATGACTAATCAGATTTTGTTGAGCATCTTCTTCTTCCATGTTGACATGTTTTTAACTCTTCCACATTACAATGTGAGCCAGCCATCTTCTCTTAAGTATAGTTTCTCAGCTACTGTTATCTATAAGGAATGCCTTCATTACAAGGATATCTTCAAATTTTATTAGTTTATTGACACAATGAGTGATTTACTTTAGATAACAACAACAAAAATCAATTAGAATCCAACTGCTGAAAACAAAATTACATTAACATTAATATATATATTGCTTAGACATTAAAACAGATGTATTTCATTTCAAAAACACTATTAAGGATAAAGAAATAGTATATAATTTTCCTGATTAAATATATCTTAAGAGAGAATGGTGTATGCTGTAATCAAATAAGTGCATTTCCTCACCTTTTGTCTCTCACCATATCCAATCTTGCCATGTTTCTTTACTGTCTCACAGGTGGAAGTATTTATGATCCCCTATTTGCTCATAGTTATCTGACATGGTATTAGTTCTTTGTTGATTTATTGCCATAATGTTTTTCAAAGTAGACTCAATTTTATTTTTATGTTGGAATGGGCACAAATGTGACTGTTCAGACAGTAGCATTTGTGTTCAGAAGTAGTTTATGAGCTCTCTGTTTCTATCTAAAAAATATATGAAATTATTTTTGATACTCTTCACATTAAAAAGCTTCCTATATTATGTTTTAGTCACCCAAAATTTTATTTTTAGATTAACAGAGGGATAGTTTGATTTATTTTAAATGCAGAGGGAAATCTCATTATACAGTAAGAAGATGAGTATTCCTGACATTAAAGGTAATAAGCCAAAGGCATTAAGATATCAGCTCTCTGAATGGTTAACATACTGACACTTCTGAACATCAAAGTTTAGTCAAAATTTTCCCTATTATTCTAGGTTAAAAAAAAAAAAAAAGGAAAAAGAGAAAAAATACAAGAGAATATGCTTTGAAAATTTTTTCTTTATTCAGGAACTAGCATATTATTCCACTTTCTGCATTTTTTCACTATGAATATGACCATGCGTAATGAAATTGTTTGAGGAGAAATGTCACATTTTTCTGACTTTGTTACATTATGTAAAAGTGAAAACTGTTTGATTAATTTTTAAAGTTGAACATGTATATCTGAATGAATAATAGTGCACTGCACAGGGAAATTTTAATTTTCAATTTTATCAGTAAAATAGGCAATATTTATCCTCTTGAATTATCAGAGAAATTACAACTTTAAGATATGCATTTACTTGCTATATGCTCTCTTAGTTTTAATGGAATGCTTTTTTTTTTTTTTTGAACCAATTCCAGTCCATTACAGAGTGAGAAATCTGTGATTGCATAAAGCGTTTCCCCCACCAGCTTTCAAAGACTAATTTATATACAGACAAATAAACATATGTAAAGAAGATCAGCATCTATATTCATGAAGGCGATTTACACAACTAATAACCGATGCTTTCTAGCAGATACAAATAGCTGGGTCAAATTTGATAGGTAACCTGACACGCAAGACTAACAATGATTCTTAAATTACAGTTAGACTCCCATTTGCATCCATCTCACTGAGAGTATGTGAAAGGAATATTTTCAATTCATCTATGCATGACATGAAAAATAATTATGGGACTTAAAGTTATTAGTTTTAGCAACAAAACTGAGCAGAATATTGCTGGAAGGTTCAGCCTCTACCGCCCTACCATCAACATCTACTTCTGATGTCGTGGGCCAACACAGTAAAATGGGAGGCATTACTTTTAGAGCAGCCCTAATGGATATTAAATGAATTGTCTCCTCTCTTCTTCAAAAAATAATTGTACAGGGCTGCTAAAAAAGATTCTGAAATAGAATTAAAAAAAAAAAAGACATATGGAAGTGTAATGCATTCTTTCTTTCTTTTAGTGGAATGAATGTTCATTAAATTGTCACAAAGTTGTATGAAGTCCTTCAGGAATGAACTGTGAGTATAAATGCAGAAGAATTAGTTAAAATCAGACATTAAAAATAACACCAATAAAAAAAATAAAAGAATTTCTAAAATATTCTTGTAATTAATTATGTCTTAAACCCATGAAATGGTATTTTGCTTGTCCTTGATAATTTCACATATCAGTGGATTTATTCATGGTTGAATTGGTTGTGAGAGGAGAAACAGCTCCATCATGTTTCTGTTATGGAATTAACAGTCTGACAGATGCTCTGTATCTACTGAAGAGCGTGGCAGAATATTCTTTGAAACTCACATGGACTGTCACGTAAATACACATGATAGAAATTCACTGGAGATTTTTTGTTGTGTGCAACCCATTTGGATCAGTACAGGGATAAGTTCGAAAAGCATAATGTCCCTTACTGTGCAAGAAGTCAGACTAGCAAATCCCGCTAGCTTATTCTAGTCTTAATTGAAACAAATCAAATAACAGAAGTAATAAAAGCTAAGCAGAAGAAGAGATTGAGAAGTATAGAAAAAGGGGAAGATAAGGAAATAAAAGGTATGAAGAGTGATTACTTATCCAGCAATATGAATTACAGCTGCAGCTTGATTCAAAAGGACTTCTTGCATTAATGTGCTTGTTTAAAAAAATAGAAATTCCATAATGGGTGCAGATGTTTCTGCTTTTCCTGCTCATTAGTATTATTTCATTTACTCTCTCAATCTGCAAAAAAAACCCACCAACTTCTGCTTTTCCAAAGTTAAGGTGGACATTTTTTTTTGCCGTATCCTAAAACCAGATTTTTTTTTTTTTCTTCAAATCCATATCTAGTGATGTTTCACTTTTGGAAGACAGTTTTGACTTACTTTCGTGAATGATACTGTTATATCTCCAGACATTTTAAGTGTTCTTTTGTAAAGCTTTTATATTGGAATTCAAGAGTTCTTGCAAATCGTTTTGAATTAGAAAAAAATAGAGGTGATTTTCTAGTAATGGGAAATCAGACAATTTGATGTATGTCATTCCTCAGAAATGCTGTGTATGTTATTTTAGTTAGATGTGAATGGAATTTGAGCTCTTTTGGAGGATTATGGTAAGCAAACTGCATAAATGACAAGACATTATAATGGAGCAGCACAGCAAGAACAGATTGTAAATAGCACTATACTCATTACAGAATTCTATGCGAGATGTTAAGAGATAATAGTTATGACTTGTTTCCAAACTTTTCCTTGTTGTTTGTTAGAATATACTATAGAAAGCCTTATGAACATAAAACTGGTTATGATAAAGGTCCATGCAAGTAAGGAAGAATTTGATTAAAATAACAAGTTATCAACTGTCGCCTGCGACAACATACTAAGGCTTCCCTTCCGTCTGCACCTCCGCGTGCAGGGGCACACGGGACACATACACGGTATGTAGCGCCGAAATGCCAATTTAATGCTGCGCAACAAGGCTACTTATACCCGTACACACGACCGCTCCGTATACCCGTGACCCCCCCGGCTCCTCCCCAGGTGCTCGCAGGCACCACCCATCCCATTTAATGCTGCAATCAACTACTGGTAGAAAATCAAAATTAGTTTTGAAGGGTGAAGAACATAAATCTCTAGATTCACATTTAGTATTTGTACTGAGAACTAGCTAAGGTGCAAGAGCAAAATGTCAGAGGTTAAAATCAAATAAGTGCATGAGGAATGCCTAAAACTTTACCTCCTCTATTATTTCTTAGAGAATTAATATTTTAAGATGACATTATCACATTGATAGCAAATACGGCTGTAAGCCTGGTGTTAACGTGTAACTCAAACTGCATATTGACGAAGAATATACAATTCTGGTTATTAAAAGCATTTTCAAATGCTTAACTTTCTAGATTCATTCTCCCATAGAGCTTTGTAGGAAAACACAGACCTTTGAGAGAGGACATTACATTTCTCTATTTTTCACAAGGACTAACTAAAAAAAGAACAAATTTCAGAGTACTAGCATATATTGATTATTCATATCCATACTTTATATGTGTAATACACTAGTAATATTGGTATAAAAAAACACTGCTATTAAAATTGCATTGTTTCCCATTTTTACAATGTTTTTGTTAGCTAACTACTGCATAAAGGAACCTGTAATTTTTCTGGTTGATTTCATTCCATCATGTAATTATTCCCAAGTTCTTATCTGTTACTGTGATTAGAGAAAAATATATTTTATTTCATCAACTATTAAAAGTAGGATAACTTATTTTTAAAGAGGAAAAGATTAGAAATTATAAGGCATCACTCAGAATCAAAATCTCTTAGAATAGTCAAAGTGATGAATGTGCAATGAAACCAGCTTTTCAATGTTCTTTTTGTTTAACAAATTTTGCCTTTTTTAATATTAGTTTGGAATGTGCCTTTTTGCACATAGTGAATGATTCTATTCTTTTGTTAGAATCACGTATTCTGTTAATAATGTATTTAATAATTGCATTGAGATAACCAGCAGCTTGATCAAATACAAGCTGCCTGTCAACCAGCAACTTTAGGTCCCTCTTTGCTAGGCAACTTTCCAGCCTTTCCCCTCCCCCTTCCCTCTTATGCTCATCCATCTGCAGGGGAAGTAGGTGAGTGGCTGCCCGGTGTTTAGCAGCTTACCAGGTTTAAACCACGTGTATAATAGGAGCTACAAGCACTTACTGTGTCTCAGAATGAACTCATCTTTAAGCAGGTAAAAGCTTTACTGATTTATGTACAATCACACGGCTGACAAAGGGCCAGGAACAATCTAAGTATTTTCCTTAACTATTCAAGGGAAAGCTTGAACATACATTACAGTTGTCATGGTTTTACACTGCTCTTTCATCTATTAATGATATGGAATATAATTGTGTTACTTGAAACGCATCACGGCTTTTTTACTAAGAATTCACTAAATATAAGTATAGTATATATGACACTGTATAACATCTTCACTAATGAGCTAATATTCCTTAAGGTATTCAAGCATATGGAGGTCATTATTTACAGATAAGTTTATGGAGAGATTGCTGTTTTCTATCTATAGCTGTTGTAAAGTGAGGCTGTTGAGGAGCCTCTGAAATGTCTGTAGACTTCACATGTAACAGCCATAAACTGTTCCTGCCGTCTACATTTGCTTAGTAGTCTCAGGGGGCAATAAAAGGAAAACAGGTTATAAAATACAACATATGGACAAATCTGCTGTTGCAGCCAGCATAGCTTTTATAATGAGAGACATCAAATATCTAATATGGAAGAAGCATGAGCTAGGTGCCCAGTCACCCTGTGATAGAAGCTGTTTAGACTTTCTGTGAGTTGCATGTGAGTAATGAACATTTATCTGCCAACAAATCAGTAAATTTGTCCTAAGTTTTGCAGTTATCCTCATGGCCTAAATTCCTACTTGCTAGTCAAGTCTTAAAACAAGGGTATGCATGTGCAAAAGTCTCATTATCCGCTCAGAATGTAGGGAAATCAGACGGTTAATGTACAGTGTCAGGAAGAGCCTGAATACATGTGTTCCCATAGATTAGTTTGAAAAGTAGGGCCAAACTGACTAGGCACAAGTTCTTTGCGCCATTTTTATTGTCTTCAGCTGTTGCAAGATAATATAATAACAATGTTGTGACCTTTCAGGCATTGCAGTGTTTTACCGATGCTGCTGTCTGTACTTTCTTGTCATATTTTAGAGTGGCTGAACGCTCAAAAATATTACTCATAAATCTTCTCTTTTCCTTGGAAGAAAGCAATGTGTCATACTGTAGCTATGCCTTTTTTTTTTTTTTTAATGGAAAGTTTCTTGAATCTAAAAGATCTGGTTGAAATTTAATCTTTCAGCAGTTGCTGTTCCACAAGCAGAGCAATTTTGTCAAAATCAGCATATTTTGTAGGATAGTGAAAAAAATTAACCCCCAAAACGAATCCTGTACTGATTCAGAATGTTGCCATTGAGTATATTTGTGCAACTCCAATGTTTGAAACAATATTATAGCCAAATTTTATTCAACTTGAAGAAGAATTCAGATCTTTCCCCAGTTTTAAGGTATTTTATCCTATTCCTGTAATTTACTGTTGTGAAAATGAAACAAACAAAAATACTGTACCCAAGTACCTTAGCTGTATTTATTCATTGGTGTCTTGAGCAAGGCTAAAAATTTCAGGAAGTTTTTATTTTGTATTGTTTCTTTTGTTTTCCATTTTATCTTCCTTGAGAGTACACTATTATTTTATCATATTGTAGGAATTCTGGCAGTATTTGTTTTTGACTTTAAAACCCATGCTTGAATCTCACTTGAGTGTATCGATTAAATACATGCTTTTGTGAGAGTTTAATTAGATGTTTTGCTGAGCTGGATCTTTAATTGCTAATCTTTCTTTAAGTAAAGTTGTATTCATATCTGTATTTATTTAAAAGAGCTATTTAGGATTTCAGTGTAAGATTTCTGTTGTAGGATAATTTCTGAAGATTACATAAAAAGTATTGGAGTAGTATTAATTATTGAGAAGTTGGAAATAAGAGAGGAAGCAATAAAATACAAAATGCATGTATTTGCTTAGGATTTTTCCCTGTTCTGGGAGTAAAGTATACAAACAATACATTATTTCATGTATGAAGTTCTTCATATATCTGTTTTCCCTCATGTACTGTGAAGAAACTTTATGGCTGATAAAAACAAGGTTGCTCTTTTTTTCTCCTGATTTTTTGTTGTTGCTCTTACTTGTTTGTTTTATATCAAAATCTGCTTTATCCAAATAAAAACTACATTGTAAAAATAAAAAAGACCTAATGAAATTTGTGTCTTTGCCTTTGTGGCAACTTTATATGTCTCCTTTACAGCAGAGAAGGAAAATGACTTGCAAGACAAATGAGATATTTTAAAACTATGACCAAGATTTTTTAGTAGTACGGAAGAGCAAATAATAAAACAAGCTGCATAAAAAAAATTAACAAAAAATATATATATTTGAAACTATGGTATGTTTTACTGACAACATAAAACAGACGAGGCATAACAAAAAGAGTATAATTGCTCACAAGACACAAGCTAAATAGGACAAAATAGCTTGATACAGACATCATTTCTGTCAAAATTCAGTAAGACTAGATTTACTAGAGATCTTTTGGGTCACTGGGTATCCTAACGATAGCTATATGCATATGTGTGTGTTTTAAAAAAAAAAAGTACTAACAAGGCAAAATATGTAGCCACCTCTTAATATGATTTTTTTTTCCCCTAATTGATCTTTGTGCAAGTCTTCTTTCAGTATTATATTTTAAGACTTGGGCTGATCAAACCACTTTTATATTTGGTTTTACCCCTTTTTTCCCATGTCTGTGCTATGTGATTGCCCGGGGGGTGCTGAACCCTGATGTAAACTGGAAGGAGGCTACTATTCTCCTAGGATCTGCTGATGAGTCACAAGGTGAGAAAGAGGTGGAGGCTGTAGGTCCTGGCAATCAGGAGAGTAAGGGCTGCAGTGATGATGGATACAATGCGCCCTTCAGCTAAGAGGCTCTAAGTTAAGTAGGGAGAGTAGCTCTGATGTCTTTTGGGCATTTATAAGGCTTATGCATCTTATTTGTTTGTTTCAGTTCTCTCATTCCTGAAATAATGTGTTAATTATCATGAAGTCAAATGTTATTTTTAAGGGAGGATCAGGAAAGTTTCATTTGCAAGTTGTCAATGGCATCTTTTCTCAATTTATTTTATATTAAGAAGTCCAGACAAATGAACATACAAGACATATTGATTCTATAATCATTAGAATTGACACATTCCATTTAAATTGGCAGACCATTTAAATTAATGTTTTATATATTGTTCACTGTATGCAGATCTAGCTGATATTTTGTCTGTACTTTTAATTGAAAAAGTATTGCAAAAAGGAAAACAGGCAAAGCCTCTGTAGCAGTCAAGTACATCTGTGTAGTCACCAAGCCGTGCTGGTGTCAACTTGAAACTTCTTATTTGTTCTGAGAGCAGAAGTGATCTTACTTTTACCTGTATTATATAGATACTTCCAATATAAGCTAACAGCAGAAACAGTTTCCTGTATATGTTCTCCAGTTTTCTCAATGAAATAGGTTCCATACAGCCTGGCCTTTGCTGTAGCCTTTTATACTAGGTCTACAAAAAAAAAATTAAAAATGAATCTGTAAATAATAACATTAAAATAATCCGTATTCATTTTCTACTAATGTAAAAGTTTGTGTAGGTATAATAGAAGGCAACAGAGAAGCCAAGTGCCATACCTAGAATCAAGATTAAAGTAAAATCCATATCATATCCCCAAAACAAAATCAAGTACTTGACATCATCAAGTCTACCTTGTAGAATTCCTTATCTCTGAGTGGTGCAAATGAAATAGATGTCTCGTTAGGGAAGCATGTTCAAAATATTTTTGTGAACATAAAACATTTTAAGATTTTTAGGTATATTACCTAACAGTCTGAAGGTCTTAATAATGCTTGTGTAAAGATCAGTGTAGATTAAAGACAATCAAAAGCATACTTCATCTAATAAATCCAGATCATTAAAAAACAAACCAACCAACCAACCAACCAAACAAACAAAAAACAGCACAAGCCTTTTGGGAGCTGAGACAAAATTCTGTCCTACTAATAAAGTGGTAAAATTCTCTCCTTACAAGAAGTAATGTTCCTGAGGAACACCATTATTTTTTATGAGATATTTTATATGAACTATGTAATTTAAATAGAAAGCTGATTGTGATAACAATATGAAGAGTAGGATCCTGATTATTTAGGGCAATAAATCAGATATTTAAAAATAATTGTCCGATTCTATTTCCTCTGAGACCCAAGGCTGGTAAATATAAGACAAACTCTGCAAGGCCTGGAGTGGCAACTGGTAAACTTCCAGGTTACCACAGGAACTCCTGAACTGCCGGTGTCTGGGCTCTGCAGGATTTGCATGGGCCAGATTTCCCGCTCCTCTCTGGCAGTTCAGAAGTGGGCACCTACCTAGTGGGCCTTGGGTCTGATGTTTGAATGACACTGAATCCCAACCCAAATTACTGGATTTACAAGTGTATAGCCTTTAGGTTCCTTAATGAGAATGACTTGATTCTACAGCAGCACAAGAGGATGATAGATAACCACTGTTTTAAAATCACCTCCCTTGTTTCTGTTTCCTTCCCACGTTGTCCCAAGATTTTCCATAGGTACCTTGATCTGTTCACAGTGGTTGTCTAAAACCATAGCTCATCACCTGAGTACTACTTAAAAAATAATATTTTTCTCATAATGTGTGCTGTAGGTATAAAAATGAGAGTTGTTCCCACCTGACAAGACATGTGATTCCTGGCAAGTGAGGGCAACCTGAGAGGAATGATCACAGGATTCAGAACAATTCCTGTGAATTGAGACCATTCCAGGGGTTATGCTGGTGAAGTCAGTCACTGAGAATTTTAGAGGGGGAGAACACATTGAATAAGAAGAAAATTATAAAGAAACTGCATTGCAGACCTGCTGTGTGACAGGATGAGGCTGAGAAAAATTCAAGCTTAGCTGAAAAAGGAATGACCACACTGTTTTTCTTACCAAAGAAACCTGAACCTCCAGTGAGGGAGAGGGAGCTGCAGGGTTACCTACACAACAAAAAACATATCCAATTATATAAAATAGAGAATATTTTATTATTTTCATCAAAAGTCTGAATTTATCCAATGGTAAACCACCTTAGGTGGAGTTTTCCTATAATGATTCAGGAATTTAAACAGCTATTTTGAAATTATGTAAAATATGAAACCAAGACAGAGCCAACATAATCTATTAGGATTCAGCATGAATAATGATGAATTAATGTTGTCTTATAGTTTATGTCTTTACCCTAGTTATCATGAACACTCTGTGAAGAAAATATCATGATATTCCTACATATACAGTTCAAAAGAATATCTAAGACTAGGATAAATCTGTTTTTGTCTTATATGAACTTTTGCACAAGACAGAATGGGACAACTTGTAAATGAAGTTAACACTTTTCTAAACATGCTGTCATGCAGAATTAAACGATTGCAAATTTTTCATAGTGGAGACAAGAAAATATCATATGCTATATTTGGTTGTGTTTTCACTTTCTGCAAGCTCTCCTCACTCATTTCACTAATTTAGTCTATTCTCTTTACTTTCTTAACCATCTGATAATATTTTCTGAGAGAATGGAATAAAAGACTCTATTACTTTTCTTGTCTATAAACAATCTACTAAGTTTGAAAGAAAGCTTTCACAGCAGTTTTATCAGCCAAATGCAACAGCTTGTTTAAAGAACTCTTAATTAGTCAATCTTCATCTTCTTCCTGTAGCCAAAAAGTTGATCCAGAATGATGAGGAATTCTGAAAATATTATGGCAAATTCCTCTTTCATACAATATATAACAAGTAGTTATAACTAACTAGTTGCAAGTGAGTTGTGGGTCAAATTCTCAAGAATGTCATGGGTATATATGTACCAAATTTCCAGTTATTCTAATACGAACTAGACAATAGCCCTTTCTAAATTATTATTATTTTTTTTAATCTTGGCCTTAAGTAATAACAGGGTTAACTGACCATCTCTCTTTCCCTGAATAGCACATTTCACAGGTGATACGTATAACTATGCCTATTGAATGAAATACCCACTGGATGTGAGACAACAATTATATTCAGAACAGCAGCAGTATACAAGGATTATTTTTAGTAATTCCATAAATATTCCATTTTTAGGATTTCATATGACTAGTCTGTCCATTGTTTCAAAACATTTGTAGGTTGTAATGTATTAAATACAGTTAGAATATAGAAAATACTGAAAATCCTGATATAAACATTAAAATGCAAACCTGCAGGTTTGTTCCTTACCTCAAATGCCATCTTCTGCATCTACATGTTAACTTTTAAATTATACTTTGTACATAAACACACATGTATACATATGAAAATGAAAATAGAAATATTCCAACAACTCAATGGGAAAATGATTACTATACTAGGACAACGGGCATTTGAGGATAGAGGCATAAGATCATTTGACTTACGGCAGACGCTTCCCAACATATGTTATAATGCATGTTAAAAAATCAAATCTTTCACCTGACTAAACAATATTATGGAAAATTTGTAATCCAATTTGTTTCTTTAAACTCAAAGTGATGCTTAATTTCTAAGTATGATGACATTGCCTATGGTGTAAGCTAATTTGCAGTTAATTCCAGTTTCATTGGTTGCAGAAATTGTCCTGTCAACCCTATTATATCTACTGTGTTCGCAGCAGAAAAAAATTCCTTTACATGTAGAGAACAAGCCAGAAAGAGGAAGAATATAGGATCGCTTGGTATATTTAAACACGTGGCACCCACTGACATTCATCAACACTTGCAGAATGTTTATGGAGATTAATCGGTGGATCTGAGCACAGTGAGGCAGGCGGTTGTTGGTGCATTTCAGCAGCGGTGAGAGGGACAGCGAGTCACCTCCACTAGTGCAGATTTACAGGAGGGCGGCATGCAGGCCCTTGTTTATCGCTGGTGAAAAGGCATAGCTAATGGTGGTGACTATGTTGTAGAAAGAGTGTTTTGTTGCTGAGAATTTGCTCTATCAAACAGTGTTATTGTGCTCTTTTGTTCTCTGTTATGATTTCCATGGAAATAAACAGGCGCCATTACTTTCAGAGTGACCTACTAAAAGCCCAATAGCTCGAGTGAGAAGCTCTAACTCATTAAAACAAACTGTTAATATGCACACTTTAGAGATTTGTGCTGGAATTGCAGAAGACTGTGAACAGGTATTTAAGCAACCAACTTGCAGAAGAAGTAAATTTTACACTGGTCTCAGCTGGATAAATTTAGTGTTACTTCAGCCTTTTTAATCAATCAGAAAATTAATTCATGCTTATAGTTACTTCTTACATCAAGTAAACAAGGCAATAGAGCTTTTTAAGATAAAGATATGAAGTTCTGAAATAACAACATATAGCATAAAACAATCAAATTTTGGGGATAAAAAATAATTATTAGATTTCTTGCCTTTGGAAATAGTGTGCCTTTTCTGAACTCCATCTTTCATATGTTTGGGATAGAGTCAGTTTCCTACAGTAATCCTGCACGTTGCCTCATTAAGGAGCTGCTCTTCGCATTTTTATGATTTATCATCCCGATCACTTGTGGCAATAAATTATAGGTACTGTGAAAAACTCCTCTGAGTTTACGTCAACTGTAAACATTATAAAAACAGTTATTTTAATTGCTGTTGGAATTTCATCTGACACCAGATTTCAGTTGTTGATGACAGTGCAAAACAGCAACTACTCTATGTACTTAAATGGTTTTCTTTACTGCCATCCAGGTCTCAGAGATGTTATAGCATCTCTGTTCTCAGCAATCCTGAGAGATCTAAAACTGTATCTATACAGTATTACAAATAGGAAATCAAACTGTAGTGGAGATAAGTAACTTGTTTAAGTCATACATTTAACACTGAAGAGAAGTAAATTGAGTCTTTTAAATCTTAATGTAGGAGATAATCACTTTACTATCTATAAGATTTTTGTGGGGTTAAAACGAATTGTTTACATCAGCTCTTGTCTGATGAGCACAAACAGCAAAAAACAAACAAAAAAACCAATAAATTATCCCCCGAACCATAAAACATAAATTTCAAACAATTTCTTGTATTTCATAGAGAACTATGGAAAATTCTTAATCCACAGTTAGTAAAACAGAAGATACGAAACTGCTAAAATACAGTTTTAAATATCCATACTGATACCATTCTTGCTTTAAGCTTTAGGAAATTGTATCTTTGTAAAGGGATTACATTAAGAAAAATAACAGAGCAAGTATGTACTCTGTACTCAAGTCAAATTCTTGGAAATGATGATTGGTTTTAGTGTGATTAAGTTGCAAGTGAGGTCTACACCAAAAAAAAGGAAATTACATACTGTAATTCTCTGATGCCAACTAGCACAATTTCTCCTTTTCCCATATACAACCTTCATACAAATCATTTGTTTTAAAGTAAACATGTGTGTTCAGAAAGCTCTAATATTTCATGAATTGCAACACTGCAAACTCTGAAGTCAGAAAACAGATTTCACTAAAACACAGAGTAATTCAGGCAGTAAGGGACCTTAAGAGGTCATTTGTCTAACCTTCTTCAGGGTCTCTTCTGGGATCAGATCAGGCTGTTCATAGCTTGGTCCACTTGGCACTGGAAACACATATCCTGAAATATGACAAGGTAGTATTTAGAAGACTTAAGAGATTATTGCTGACTTCACATAAATAGAGCCATACTTATCTTGTCTAGTAGCACTGAGCTATACTCAGCCACATCCAAGCAAGACCTCTGCAGTTGAAGTGGCAGAAAGATTTTCTGTGCAGTATCTTGCTATATTATGACTGTTTTGAACTCCAGTTTATCATACTGATTGTCAATAATCACATAAAATTATATTGAAATATTACTTTAAAATGTAATGATATATTTAATTTTCTGAATTACTTAGTGATATTGGCAGGAATGTGGAAGATGCTGTTTCTTTCCAAAGCTTATTCATTAAAGAACAAAGCCTAAAATTTTGATTATAAGTGTTAATTTAATTCTTCTGTGTTTAACTGTTAAACATGTATGATGTCAGAAAGCTGTGTGAATATAGTTGAAAATCTTAAAACCGGGGTGGTCAGTTCTCAGATGAACAAGATACCTAGTGGGAAGTCGGCCTTCATGAACTTGTCAATGCCAGCAAATTCCAGATACAGTAATTATTCCCAGTGAGGTGTGAAGGATCAGTAAGGGAGTTTTACTGCCAAAAGCTGATTTTAGGAAACTCAAGAAGTCATAAACTATTCCTTCTGGCTTTAGGTAACATCTAATTTGTTCAGTTAAGTTTGTACAATAGCCTACATCAGATGCTACATGTTATTGTATACTATTGTATTCACAACTGAAGTCAGCTGAAATGAAGTTACTCTTAAAAAAGGTCCTCTTTAGAGTTAGCTCAAAAATAGGAGATTTGTCTGAGCTGTGGACTGCAATATGAATATAACCTTAGCCTAAAGATATTCTTTACATGTTTCTTTATTTTATTTAATCTGTGATTTCATAAATTGTAATTCAGTCCTACTTATTCTAGGCAATTTTTTCTGATGCCATATAACCTCATCAAATTACTTAATAATTAATACACATCTGTTAAAAAGTCATAAAAAGTTCAAGTGAAACAGAATTTCATGTTGGGATTGCTATGACCATCTTCAAATGTGGAATGTTTTCCTGGCTACGGAGTGCAGAAAAATATGTCTTCCTGAGTTCAACATTGTTTTCAGTGGTTTTATTCCATGTTCATCAGTGTAAGCCTGCATAAATATGAGGCTTATTTTTTTTTCCTAGTACCAAGGGATGCCTGAAACAGATACAGCTGCCATTCCAGATTCTTATTTGAGGTCATTTAGGAGGAAGATTTACTCTACATAGATAGTAGAAGTGATTCAATAAAATGTGTCCCTCGTCAGAGGATAGGTGGGGCTGCACTGTAGCTCAGTAGAGCTTGAATATGGATCTATTTTTCAGTATCTTAAGAGAACTCTGGGTTCTGCAAGCTGCTGCCATTAACATGCTCTACCGAGATGGACAGGAAGCTGGAAATATTATTATTTGAGACCCACTGCATTATAAAATCTGAGACTTCAGAGCTGGTCTCTACCAAAACCTGTTCTTTAGAGAGTAGGCAGCATCTCATTGGTGATCTGATCTCAATAATGATCAGATAATAAGATAGACAAATGATTTGGATAGTTTTTCAACACTTGCATTACTCACTGTGATACTGTCAATCCAAATCAAAGAAAGACAATTTTTCGTTTGAGTATGTAGTGTTGAATTTGCTCCTGATGCTTAGGTTTTCCTGTGACTTTTGGAATTTGCTATCCTGCAAAGAAACAATTAAGCTACTGTACCACTGGCATTGATGCTAAGGCTATAGGCATGTTATAGTGCCTTGCTTTCACAGACATCACAGTCTGAAGGGAGGCCCTGGATGGGTAGCTAAAATCAGCTTGAAAATCGATAGTAATCCCACTGGCAACATTAATCAATGCTAATTTCTTTGGCAGTCTGGCACACTACTAAGTGAACATTCATATATATTTTTATAACACCACATGCCACTGGCAGATCTAAGCTATTAATAGAGCTCATTGTGAGGAAGCCAGTTCACAGCAGATGCTTCCTTAACACAACAGATATAAATTTTGTCAAATGCCACCTTGCCAACTATGCTCACCTAGATGGCCCATTTGTCAAATTTTTCATAAACAAAATTATATCTTTTTCAGCACAGTTTTTATGCACAGAATGTTCTCCTTCTGAGAAAGTTGCAAAGTTATATTATTAATCCTTTTGTAATTTCTTTTAAAATGCAGCTACCTTATGATCAATACAAAACACTTAGTGATGAATACATGGCAGCTATGTAGGTCTCTGTGGTCACTGATGGCTAAGCTGTATTTAATTCTTATTCATTTTAACATTTCACACAGTGCTTGTTCTAGAATGGATGCTCTTCTGGATAGGCACTATCCTTCTACTACTTGCTCTAGCACAATGACCTTATGCTACCTCAAAAACAAGCTGCTTGGTATTATTACTGCATAGGTTGCAGACTGTCTACCATTAAATCAAAATGAACAAATTACTTGGTCATTTTGCATGTCAGCTATTATCCTTTTTTCTTTATTTTTCCTTTGTAAAAACAATTTGACGATGGTTGCAATTTCTAATGAAAGCAATTGAACAAGATTATTTCCAGTTCTACCAGAACTGTGGTACACTGCACTTTTGGAACAATACAATTAATTGTATCAGTCATTCATGTCTTTTTTAGTTTATTCTGCTTTTCCAAATTTATTGGTAACGTCATTCTTAATAAATAATTTTCATGACTTATCTTTAAAAGATTATGACATGAGAGCACTGACGTGACATTTTAATTAAGTTTAGACCATATTTCATTTACCATTTTTATCACCAGGTAAAATGAGACATGAGGAAAGGAATAGACATAAGACAACAGTACATAGCAAATTAATAGCAAAAGCACTGGGATAAATATTAAATCTGCAGGCAAAAAAAAAAACCAAACACAACCAACAACAACAACAACAAAAGATTTGAAGCATAATATCCTTTGCAGCTTCAGCATGCAATATAAGATTGTATAAGGTTATTTAAACTACTATTTGTAAAGGCACTGACAGTCTTGTAACACTTTAAGACCACATTCTGCAAAAAAGCTAATTGCTTTCTGACATGAATTTGTGGCAGTGATAATAAGACTTCATAAAAGTCATTGTTTTCTGAGTAAAAATGTAAGACCCAGAAGAAATGTAGAGCAAGAAATAAGGTGAGAAATGTATCACTGTTATTAAAAGTACAGTCATGGGAACTCAGGAGAAATTGCCTGGCAAGAAAGCACATAAACCTTTTGGAGAATTTAATAGAAGCCAAGGGGAATGTTAAAGAAATTAGGACAGTAAACTGAGATTTTAAAAAAGAGAAAGAGGAGATTTAAAAAAGAGCAAGAACAATGAAATCGGTTGTGTTCTGTAGTTCTTTCTGGAAGTTTCTTGGAAGATACAGCATGGAATGGATGCTCAGCTGTACTGTGAATATATTGTTATATCTTCAGAAAACAAGCTTTAAGTCTTCTCTGTTTCATTTTAGACCAGCTTTATTTACTGAGGCAATGGACATCCATTTCTGTGATCTAGTATGGGCGTATGGGGACTTCAAGGGTAATGAATGTCACCAGTCACAAATTAAGGATGAGACATTTCCAGTTTATGGGACTATATAGCATCCAGTAGAAGAAAAATTAACATACAACTTGTTCTATAATTTGTCAATCTCCTGTGTTTGCTTAAGGTTAGTGAAAAAAATTTAGAGTGTCCTGATGCTTCAGATGTGTTTGGTTCTTTCCAGGCTGGCTGTAATTTATGTATGCAAAAGGCACCTCTTCTTGGACAAAATGTCCATGTTTGTTGATCGCTGCCTTCAGCACAATAAGGTTAATGGTGTTATTTCCTGTTGTGAAGACCTCAGTCATTGGGAGTGTTTTCATTCCATTCTCATGGAGACAGTGTGTAGAGGTGCCTGTGGGGTTGGTGGTAGTGGCAGATGAAGGGAAGCAACCTGAACCTGTGATAAAGAATATATTTAGTCTATTTACTGAAGGCATTTTTCCGGAAGCTGTTGGTAGAGTTCACAGCTTCAGAATGTTGTTTCAGCAACTTCAATTTCTACGTATAGTAACACTGTTTTGAAAGGATCATTTTAGTTCTGTTATGTCTACTGACTGCAGTACTGTTGTCTAGGCTTTCTACTGTAGCTTATATGTTTACCACTTCAAATCCAAATGACTAGAGACCTCTCTACAATATACTCAGTACTAAACAATTTCAGATTCTACTGACAAGTCAGAATGCAGCAGTCTGTTGTACAGGCCATGTCCTGGTTGGGGTACTAGGGCAAGATTAGTTATGTGAGGAGAGAAAGAAGAAGCCAGTTTATGAACTCTTTATTAGCTGACTGCAATGTTTTGTGAGCACATTGTCACACTATCTAGTAAAGGCAGGCTCATTTTGTGAGTCTTTTTTTAGCACCGTAGCTGCATTTCAGCCATGAATAATACCAGTTGTCTGTTACATTTCTGAAAATATGTCTGAGATATTGATTTCTCCTTGTCTTCTCAGAAAATATCAGAAGCCAGAACTCTGTGTGCCTGCTCCTGTGCGCTTGTGAGACCATCTCTTTTTTACTAATGTGGTGGCAAGAAGTGTTGCTTGAAGTAATCTGAGGTTAGAACCCAGCTCTGTTGAATGATATGCCTTTCAGAAACTGTTATCTGGCTTGATGACATTCAGTTCATAATGTAAAAAAAGCATCTTTCTGCTAAGAGCAATGGAAATAGAATCATATAAAGGCTGTTACTTCAAGTTGCAATTTTTATTCTTTTCAGGACAATGTCTATGATGTATTTTTAAACTGAGGGTAGGATCTATAGAACTGTAGACTGCTATTATAACCTTTTAAGTTTATAAATTGTATTAGGAAAAGATTCTTTGCTAGAGGTTGGCTGGCACAGGAGCAGGCTCTCCAGGGCGGCGGTCATGGCATGAAGCTGCCTGAGTTCAAGGAGTGTTTGGTCAATGCTCTCAGACATATAGTTTGAATTTTGGGTAGTCATTTGTGGAGTTAGGAGTTACCTGGAGATCCTTGGGATATTCTATTATTCTATTTCAGAATCTTACTTCATGGCCTCAAAGATTTAGCACTAACACTATGCTCTCTAAGGGGCTTCCTCAGCTCCAGAATAACTGAATGAGATTTAGAATCTAAGTCTCAAGAGGGTTTTGCTTGATATTACATTGCATGTCCTGTCTACTGTGATTTTCGTCTGTTTGTTTTTCAGCTTAGGGCTTAGAGCAACCTTATACTACAGTGTCAGAAATAAAATGAGTCCAAGTAACTGAATTTCTTCTTAACTCTTTTATACCCCATGACTCCAATATTTAAACAACTTTTAGTCTTTAGCAAAACCATACAAAATATGAAAATATTACTCACTCTCTTTTACATGAAAGGAGAGGACGAACAAGGAAGTTAAATGGATCAATCTTAATCACACAAGAAGTCAGTGACAGAGCAAAAAGACACGAAACAATATTCTCATGTGCTGCATTTTATGCAACAGTCTTGTAATATTTGAAATCTAATCATCTGATGTTCAAATCCCCTTGAACATAAAACTTTTGCAGTTTTGAATTAATCTAGCAGAAATGAGATTTATATATACAAAGTAGAGAAATACTGAAATTTGAAAAAAAATCTTGCTTTTATTTATCTTTGTCTTAAATTTATAAAACTCTTATAAAACTATTATAATTTATAATATATTTAATTTATAAACTCTTATAAAACTATTTTTTTTCTTCATAAAGAGTGAGATAGAAGTGGAAGCAGACATCAAAAGTTGTCTGAATTGACAACTAGCCATGTCACTGCTCAGGTCAGTGAAATAAATGGTACCATAGCAATGAAAGCACCAGCCACCAGCTGTACTGCTGCTAATCACCATTCCCTCTATTTTTCACCTAGAAATCATTCAGAAGGAATTTTTTATACGAGATGTTTGGGATGATTCATCCTTGGTGAGAAAGGTGGTGTGAGGTCCACGTAATACAATGTATGGGATATTTCCATAGTAGAAAAGGAAAATAGTCTGCCTCTTACTCCTTCTCTCTTTTTATCTGAACTCTGAGTTTCCCAAAATCTTGGATAATTTTTGAGCTCTGATTCATTACATTGTCATGCTAGGACAATTGTTTTAGGCTAAAATCAAAGTGATACACTGTTTAGGCAAGCATGTTCCATAGCAGTATAGCCATGTACATTTTGATATAGACAAGTTAGTTAAATAGGCAAAATCAAATATCTCATGAGATAGAGATATCAGATTTGCAATACTAGCACATAAAAGACAGTAAGAACTACCTCTCAAATATACCCTTACACAGGCTTAAGCCATTTGAAGTAACAAGTTGTGTCTAGTTTTAGGCCCAAAGACAATTAAAATGATGTATATCACTACTGTATAAGACAATTTGATATATCTTTCCTGGATGCTCTTTCATTCTTCTGCTGTTGGCACCAGATATCTCTGTATTTATATGCTGTTATTCAGACCCGTTAATACTGCCATCACCCAGCTCTTCCCATGTTCACTACTACTTCTCTAATATTAACTGATTGCCTCATACTGGCAGTTTCTAAGCTGTGAATATATTAATCATTTCTCTTAGAATGATAAATCTAATTTTCTAAACTCTCATTACCTATACAGGGAAGGTCCACTTAACTCATGTTTAGGTAGAGCTCGTAAAAAGTGTGACATTTAAGAACAGTTTGCATTACTCAAGGTTTCCAAAATTATGACATCTAAAACCTCTAACAGTTAATGACTCAGGGAGGTTAGGCTAAAAAAAGAACAGAATTAATCATTGCCTATGATTTTGCCACATTGCCACATGATTGACACGTGAAATGGACTTTTTCTGGAAAGGAAGCCAGCTGCCTTTTGAATTAAAAGAATAAAAAAGTGGCAGAAAAGCTGGATTCAAAAGAAGTCAGATGTTGATGTTCTTCACCACACAGAGCAGCAACAGAAGTGTGAACAAGCAACAGTAGGAGAAACTCAGAAGAGAACAGTGACAACTGAAAAGAGAAAATACTTCTGCTGTCTTTACAAGTTTACAGCTAGACCGCGATCTTTTATTTTTTGCTTTTATTGAAACAATAATTATCCTAAGGTAAATGATAAAATAAGATTTTCTACTTCTTTCTGTACGTTGCATTATCTTTTCCTTTGTAATTTCAGAACAATATCTCAAATTCTTCCCTGGAAAGAGGGTCTGTTCTCAGAATTTGCACTTCTTGATTTAAACTGCACTATCGTCTGTATGCTATAATTTGTTATTAAGAAAAAATAACTATCACATACAGCATTTTTTCTCACTTTGTATTGATACGAAAATAAAAAACCCTTTCGAAGTAACAGCTCCCTTTTCTTTCTCATCAGTTCTTCCCTCTGCCAGTGAAGGAAACTCTTACCCAAACTTTTGCTCAGAAATAGAAATCTGAATTTCAGAAAAGTTATGAAACTTACTCAAACAACATCTGAGATAAATGTTACTCTAAGAATTAGAAATCTGAGACAAATTTTCTGACTCTTGGAAATCCCTTTTTTAATAGGGAACAATGAGCTCACATCACTCATGAGTACTCTTTGCCAGGCTGGTATTACCAAACAGTAAAGGAGAAAAGAAATCACTATGAAATAACATACAGAAATACAGAAATTCAAGAAAAGGGAAACAATAAGTAAAATTCTGTTTTCTGAGAAGAATTAGATTTCAACTATTAAAATGTTACTCTGATAACATTCTTTCCAAAATGTGCCATTCTTGCAAAAATGACCATTATAGTCTCACAGATTCAGCACAGTGTTTCCTGAAATTTTGGTGCTAACATCTATTGCTTCCATACCACTGCAAAATTTGGTTCAGGTGAAAGCCATGTAATAGGCTATATCTTAAGGAGAGGGAAAGGAAAATGTTCCACGGAATTTAAGCAAACCCTTCTTTCCTTGATGAAATGACCATTATGAAATCCCACCAGAACATATTCAGATGTGGCTTTTCAAGAAGAGCATAATATTATAGCAAGAAATCTTTGTTTGCAAAGTTTACTTTTATTTTTTTTTCACCTGGATTCCCCTTTTTGTTGTTTGTTTTCGTTTTATTCTCTTCAGTTCAATACCCTACACAGAAAGTAGAGTCAACTGCAAATGACTCCTTTGCTTTACAGTGTGGATGGGTCTAGAAAAATGTAACATCAAAGAAGAATCACATTTTCCTCATAAACTAACATAAAAAGGCAAATAATACTTGCAGAAGCTTTGCTTCACCATTATATTTTGTGTTATAAATCCTTTTTGTGCAAGAGTTTATGAAATTTATGTTTTTCATAGTATTTTAAAGAGCTTAAGATTCCTAGGAAAGATCAAAATTCTCAGTATCAGATGTTACATAAACAGCCATAGAATTGCAGAATCACAGAAACACAGAATTGTTGGGGCTGGAAGGGGCCTCTCGAGATCACCTAGTCCAACCCCCCTGCCAAAGCAGGCTCCCTACAGCAGGTTGCACAGGTAGGCATCCAGATGGGTCTTCAATATCTCCGGAGAAAGAGACTCCACAACCTCTCTGGGCAGCCTGTTCCAGTGCTCCATCACCCTCACTGTGAGAAGTTCTTGCGCACATTTGTGTGGAACTTCCTATGATTCAGTTTGTGGCCATTTCCCTTTGTCCTATCGCCACATACCGCTGAAAAGAGTCTGGCCTTGTCCCTTTGCCTCCCACACCTCAGATATTTATAGACATTGATCAGATCCCCTCTCAGTCTTCTTTTTTCAAGGATGAACAGACCCAGGTCACTCAGCTTTTCCTCATAAGAGAGGTGTTCCAGGCAAGAGAGGTGCTCCAGGCAAAGAAAAAAGAAATAGAAAAAAGATGAGATCCTTGCTCTGAAAACTATAACAACCTGATTTTTTTTTTCTGTGACAATTATTTAAAGACAAAATGAGACACATTTTTCTTTAATATTAATTATTCAGTTATTGAATAACAGTGATCCAATTGCTCCCTGACAACTTAATAAATGGAAAAGAATGCATCCTTTAGGATATATAGAAAATGGAAGTCTACCTCTCTGTACAGTGGACAAACTTCATTCTCCTTGAATATCTTCATGCTGTGAAGTAATTGCATTAATGAACACCAACAGTTAAAAGCAGAAGGAGGTACTTTTTCATGCTATATACTGATAAAACACCAGTCAAACCTCTGATGAAAGAACTTTTTATTTATTCCTTTTACAACCAGTGTTCTTTCTGAAGGGTAGATCTCTTCAACTCACATATATACAATATTTTGTAGGAGGACAGACTGATTATCTAAAATAATACCTCATTTGGGATCTTTGCCTACACTGCGGTGTTTTAACTGAGGCTAATACTAAACCCAATGCCCACTTCATTACAGTACTACTCCTCTCATTTAAGTTAATGACAAAAAGCCTCCCTGAATTCAGAATTGTAAGGTCAGACCTTATGTGGGCCGCATACCACTGAGATGCATAATCCTTTCCTCAGTGCACAGAGCTATAGCAGACTTTTGAGTAGCTTGTTGCAGGTATGGGAGAAGATTCATATACATTAAATAATATGTAGGACAGCAAACTCATTTCTGCACTGATAATGAAAAAAGTAAGAAACTTGTTCCCTCTCTTGTGCAAAGGATTTACTTGAGTCCATTGCAGGACATGTTCTGTAACTGTTGTATCAGAAATTATCCAAATTTGCAAGATATACCTGATTTTTGTTTTGATGTAAAAAAATCTCTTTGACTTGGCTAATTTAGCCATTGGCTCTTTGAGTTCATTGAGCAGAGTTTTATATTAAAATGCATAAATCACTCTTTCAGTTGACTACAAAGACTACAGGAAATAAAGAAAAGTCCCATATTATTAAAGATGCTGTAAGTTTGTTGTTTGTTGTTGCTGTTGTTCTTGGCTTTTTTTTTAATGATTTATCAAAGACAGTGAGATTCAGCTACAGTTGCATACCTGTCAGACATACTTAAGTTAGAAATTTAATCACGGAAAGCTCATTAGATAGTTAAATGTAGTTAAATAATGCTTCATTAAATAGTCTTATTCGTTGTATAATCAGCACTTACTTTTTGCAGTATATCGGCTAGCCTCATTCATTACTCCCAGGTATTAAGGCAACTGATATGGCAGTTAATACCGCCATGAAGGCAAGTGTATCACAGACTTGCTTTCCACTGCCTACAGTGGAAGCCTTGATACCTGTTTCACATGCAATAGACACTTGTGTTTTAGCCAAATTTTATCCAAGTAAATCAGAACCATGTTTATATAGCTAAACTAGATCTGATTTCAAACTAGGTCAGTCCCTGAGGCAATTAACTGTCAGATGGAGGTGGGAGTGGATATAAAGTTCCATAGGTTGTTTCTAGACTAAAACTTACTGAACACTTACCTGTACTGCAGTTCCTCAGGAAAATATGAGCCATAGACTGCATAAGACTGATTGTGACTCTGGGGAATATATTTGCTCAAATATCTACCTCTTCAAAATTTACTTATATTTAACAGATCAAATTAAAGCTAGCGAGGTGGTTACATTTGCTTCATCATACACATACTTTTATTTTTTATCCATTTCTGAAAAATATTTTGGTTATTCTGCCATTTCTTTTGAGAAATGACGAAAATGCGCAGATCAGTAATACATAAATTATATTTCTGCTACATTTTATCCAACATCATCCTCAAAAGGATTACATATTACTTATCATATTTCATAATTATATTGCTACTCCTCCTACAATTAACTAGGATAAGTTTAAATTTCTTTTCTTTCTTTCTTCTTTTCTTTTTCTCTCTTTTTTTCAATAATTATTTTTCTCAGTAAACCTATCTGCTTTCTGAAAGTGAGTTTTCAGGTGACAGCTTATTGTTTTAAACAGGCATATCCAACCCATGGCCCATCATCTGCATGCGGGCCGGTACAGCCAGTAATGTGACTTACCTCCTGTCCTGTACCATCATGGAGGCATCTCATACCTGCCAAGTGGCATGGCCCAGTTTCTGCCAATTCCAGAAGTTCCTCTTCACTCATTGCAGCCCATACAAGCCAAAAGTTTGAAAACCCATGATTTTAAGCTTCAATTACTTCAGACTGGAAAAATAGACATTCTCTTTCTTTTCTTTCTTTTATTATACAGTTTTTTGATTGGACTAAAGAGAATCACAGCATTTCTGTGTCATTTTAAATTGATCATTGCTTTAAAGAATATAGAATTTGCATTTGCGGTTCCATTTTAAAGCCCTGGAAAACAGTTTTTGTAAGGAAACAATACGCAAATTGAAGTAATTATTGATTTATTTTCCTGTTTAAGGCAATAACTCTCGGTACAGAATAAGAGGAAGGCTACGTGCCTTTAAGCATATCATATAGAACTCCTTTCCAATCCAAGACATTCTACAATTCTATGATTCTATTCTATGAACATGTCCATTTTTATTTTATTTTTACTTTTAACCTTTACTTTCTTCCATTTTTTCTATAACATGAATCTTAAGATTGCAATAACACATCCCCATTTTTTATCTCTATTTAAAATTATCTTTGTTATATTGTTTGCATTATTCATAATATTGATGAGTGCTGTTATGATTTTAATTATTTTTACAATAACATGGACTATATTATTTCTGTGTATGTTTAATCTCATGTAACTTATCCTCACTACAATGGAGTTATCAACATCATTGAATACCTGTCATTGTTGAAGAAAAAAAATCCAGGAGGGCAAAGATTTTGAAATTCAAGTTTTTCATTTAAATAACAGATTTACTTTCTTTAAGATCTCTTTGAGTGAAAGATCAGTTTTATGTACACGATTTTATCTATTCCTTTCAAATAATTTCAGCCAACTTTTTCAAAATCATATTGCCTAGAGTACTTTTTTCTGCTGCACTGAAATGGATTTTAAGAATTAACAAATCTTCAAAATAAAAGTAAAATCTGAACTCTCCAGAACGACATTGCAAAAATGGCAAATTAACTCACCTAGACATAAATATTGTAGCTCAGCTGAAAAAAAAAAGAAGTAAACTATTCACTTGAAAATTCAACAAGCTTAAAAAAGGAAGTAGCTTAGTCTTTTGTAAGAATAAGGAGGAGATGCAAGTATTCAGGCAATCCGAAACCTATTCTTCATTTTGCCCTTGCCTAGCTGAGTCAAACTGGTAAAATTGTTGTGCACTTCTGTCTGTCTACAAATCTTTCTGTTCACTTGTTTTTCTTCAGTTTGTGAAACACCTGAGGCCAAAGAGTTCAATTTTTAGACCTCAGTCAGGACTTTCAGGCAATACTATGGTAAACTACATCATATGTCAGTGTGCAGTCTCAAGCATGCTCAGATGTTAGCTGCCCATGTCTCCCATTTTACATGGGTGTGTCCCTGGCCATCCTCCTCACCAGCCTCATCCTCACCCCAGTGCAGGAGCTAGTTCCCAGCCAGATCACAGAATCACAGAATCACAGAATTGTAGGTTCTGGAAGGGACCTCTAGAGGTCATTGAGTCCATGCCTCCTGCCAAAGCAGGCTCCCTGCAGCAGGCTCCACAGGTAGGGCAGGCTGTGCAGTTAGGAATCTTGGACCTTCCAACACTGCAGATTTGTCAGACAGTCACGGGGCTTTTGGCTTGTTCTGATCACTATTCTGGTCCCAGTCTTGCTCCCTTGCAGGATATTACTGCTGCTGCTTGAGGAAAAAAATGGTCCAGCTGGCCTTGTGGATGCCCTTAGCTCCCAGCTTGCAACTTCACAGCATTCAGTCCTTGTGGCACCCTGACACCCCTGCTTTTTTACAGACTTATCTGTACAAAGAACTGTATACCAATGTACTTTTAACAGCTTAAAATGTACTTCAGTACATTGGGGAATTACAATGACAAAGACAATGGAAAAGTGTTTTAATAAATGGTGAAGGTAAATCAGTGGTATGATTTCCATTATCACTTAAGTTATGATTTTAAATAAGCTATGTATCTCTACTGCACTGTCGACATTGAAACATTAATGGAAATATGTCCCCACTAATACAGTTATTATTTAAAACAGAATTTAAAAATATTGTTCACTGTCATCTTTTCAGGCACAAAGGGAGCATGTTGACCCAGCTAGGGGTGAAGAAAGTGTTTGTTTCTGTAAAAATGAAAAAAAAAAGTAAAAGCTAATTTGCTCTGTATCTACCACAGAATGGTAGATTTGATTTTGTTAATACTGTGTTTTCATTATTTTAAAGTTTTAGTACAGCAAAGCGTGGTAAAAAAACTCATTTTATTGGGATTCCAGAAAGGAAAAAGATGCAGATATAAGCTAACTGGCTTCTGCAAAGCTATGCAAGGAATTAAAACAGAGTAGAGGGGGAGGATCACCTCCCTTGCCCTTCTGGACACGCTCTTTTTAATGTACCCCAGGAAACCGCTGGTCTTCTTGGGCGCAAGGGTACAGTGCTGGCTCATGGTCACCCTGCTGTCTACCAGGACTCCAAATTGTTCACGTTAGAGAAATGTCATTACACATCAGACTTTATTTTCAACGAATCTACTGTATTCTTTTGCATAGAAACACAAGTGTGGCACAATCAACCCTGAGCATGAGCAGCTACATTCTACAAACACTGCAAGTACAGTCTGATAACCACCTGTTACCCTCCTGTTAATCAAGAGACGTACTGGCTTCTCATAAGGGGATAACAGAGGCACTTTCTATGGGTCTTAGTTCAACAGATACCTCATATTACCAGTCCTTTATAAATCTTGCTTTTACATAAATGAAATACATTTAAATTCTAAGTTATAGGTTAATCAAGAGTTTTTCTGCTTGCTTTATGAGCCAAAAAGTGTATGGCAGTGGCCGTGTTCTCATACTAATAAATCTGAATTTCAGTAGGATTAATTAACTTATTTTCAATATGGTGCTACAGTATTCACATGGTTCTTTCATCCCAGGGGCTGGGATGAAATCAAGAGGCAGAAATGAACTATCAGCCTACATTACACTGTGACAATTTATCTCTGCATTCATGAATTCCTTCAGTTAAATCATCTATGAAAGAATTAAGTTTTCTCTGTAAAAGTGAGTAAAAACTTGTAATATCATTGAATACTTTTTAAATTTATATTTTTAAATTATTTTCAAGAGTGATCTTTTCAGACTATTCCTAATTAATAAAAATCATGGCCTTCCAAGACCACCCAGGAAAAGCACCTAGAGCAAAGTACCATTTAATTGAAAACACACTTACAGATCAACATATAGTTTAACATTAAGAACATTTAGATAGCTGGAAACCCATACAAATTGCAGTATTTTCTCTAAGCTTACTAGCTGGGAATGAATTTCCCAGCAGTGCTTTCTTGATATAATCTGGCAGGTTTCCTTTCAATTTTCTATTTTTATAATTTGATCTGAGTTTCTGGACAACTTCAAGCCTCAAAGAGTAGGTTTTCCCAGTCTAGTAACCTTATTTGCTAAAAGCAAATTCTTTATATTGCTAATTTTTGACTTCATAATCTCCTGGAAGCACAGAGGAGGAAAATAAAAGAGTTCTCCTTGAAGATTTGGTTTGTCAAGAATCACATTCCAAAGAGTTAGTACTTTTATTGTGTCAGAGATTTATTTCATGAACTAAGTAAATTGCTTTTATCCCTTGACATGGTGTCATGATTTGCAAATGTGATCTGCATTATTAAATAATGCCAACAGTTGATTTCCAAGAAGCACCTATTTTAACTCTCTGTTAAAATAGCAAATAAGTGGTATTGCATTGAACATGACCTTGAAGTATTTCTGAGGGAATACATAGGGAAGCAACTTCTGTCATCTTCCAGGAGATGATTTAAAGCAGTCCACATGTTCTTGTAATATACATGCCATGCATATTTGACACATTCTAAATGGACTTTCATCATCATCACTCAAACAGCAATGTAAGGATGCATCTGGCTTGACCACACAAATTACTCATTCTGTACCGTACTCTAGCCTTCGATCCCCCAGTAAGGAAGTGAGCTCAAGAGCTGTAGGTAAAAATAAACTGGCAAGGGATCTGAGCCTATCCAAGGTCTGGTCTCTTTGTATGATCTCAGTAAGGCCATTTGGAATATCAAATTACCTTTTTATTGGTATTGGCAAAATCATTCAAAATATATGTAAGTGAACACTTGTCTTAAATTTTCATAAAAGCAGAGTTTGATTAATATATTAATTCATTTTCTGCAAGCTGATATTAATCCAAAACTGGTTGTAGAAGCAGAAATATAATCCATTCTTAGCTGAAAGTCTTTCTGAGAAGTTTTACGAGCCCACAGTCTGTGGTACAGATGTGTTCCTTTGTACTCAGTTTAGCAATGTTGGAGGTGTTGTGCAATATAGAAAGATAAAAACATTCCTGTACAGAAAATTCTGGAGTTTAACCCTGTGAGCTGCATTGTCTGATATCAATATTACTACTAATAGCATTGCCAGAATACCATCCTGAAAGCTTCTGTATCTGATTCTGGTTCAAGACAAAATTATTGAGATGAAAACCTTTTGAATCTGCCACGACTTCTCATCTGTAGAATTCAAAAAGTAGAATTTTTTAAATGAGGCTATCAAGTCTCAATGAACTTACCATTCTAAAGTTAATTATATGGCTTAGGGCTGAGTAGGTTTCTTAATATTTATTTTGCATTCAGTTCTCTATTAAAGAGAATAGGTTGCATAATCATTGAAGGATTGTAATTCTCTCTGTGCTGCTTAGCAAAAATCTACCCACTTTATCTGATCACTATCTGTGTTTGCTATCTTTTTTGAACCTCAGACATTGGTTCCCAGCTTATCCAAGATGACAGCAAGCTCCATGAATGGTGTAATATACCACCAACGTCTGTTTTGACATTGACTAGATATTGAAAGTGATTGCTCAGCTCTCTCTTATGTATTCATAATTTTGTGAGCAACACATTAGCTGAATATGTGTTTAATACCAATTAAATTAAAAAAATACTATTAAAAATAACAAAGAAAATCAAAAAATTTTCTTTCTGGCATCTGTGATCAAAATTATTTATTATAAGTTTGAGCATTACTCCCTAAACCATTTAATCAAACTGT
Organism: Numida meleagris; assembly: GCF_002078875.1. Taxonomy (NCBI): domain Eukaryota; kingdom Metazoa; phylum Chordata; class Aves; order Galliformes; family Numididae; genus Numida; species Numida meleagris. The sequence continues at coordinate 123,695,006 of NC_034409.1, forward strand.
TTTTGGCAGCTTTGACAGAAGTAGTCAGGCATTATATGTGAAACTCTCTTCCTCCAGTGCCTGAAGGTAACATGCAGCCTGTGTGCAGAAGATGTATATCTCATCTTCCAGAGATTAGTTTGTCAAAGACATAAGATCTATGAATATACTTATTTAACCTGCCAAAAGGATATAGTACGACCTAAAAAGTCTTCATCAAACCTGATGTAGCAGAAAATTTCTAACTATTGATTAGATTCAGACATATGTTTTAATCTGAACATGTACTTCAGTGTGTCAGTAGGTCAAGTAGTCTATGAGTGCAACCTAAAATACTGGAATCTTGAGTCAGCAAGTTAATATGCCCCTGAGTACCTCAAATTATTTTCTTTTCAGGTGTCTCTTAAAGAGAAAGAAGGTATAGTGTAAATCTAGAAAAAGAGACCAAGGTTGTGTTCATTTTAACTACATAACTTCTCCCCTTTTAGACAAAACCTTAAGCAGCGTACCACATGCAGACAGGTTTTAAAGTCTTATGTTCACTATTATATCTAAAATAAAACTAAACAAAATTAAGACTTTGAACTCATTCATCTTTGTAAAAAAAATCATATTTCTATTATCTATTATGACCTACAGTGTGGGAGGGTTAGAAAAAAAGAAGAGAAAAAAATTAAAATGAAATTTAGCTAAACTTAATGTCACTATTGTTAAGAGAAGTGTAAATGAAAAAATAGATATGCTCTCTGAACTCCCTGAAGCAGCTATATAAATAATATGCTTGGAACTTTTCATTCTGAATGGAGAACATTTCTATGGCAGTACTTTTTTTCTAAACAATGAAATATTGTTCCTACCAAGTTCACTTGGAAAGTGCTACATCATGCATGTCATCGTAAAGATCTTGGTCGTCATGGAATTAATAGTATTTTCAGCTATCATCTGGATGGATTTTTTTGCTTTTCTTTTTGCGATATTTTTTTTACCTTCCTTACTTTTCATTATAAATTATTCACAACATTTTTCAAATTTTGTTTCATACATTTACTTACTCATAAGCAATCCCCCCCAAAAAACATACCTCAATAAAAATAGGTTTTCTTTTAGTAACTATAAAATCTTTCATGTCTATTATACCAAAGTTCCAGAAGAAATTAAAACAGAATATTTGGGCATCTTAAGAACATCAGCATTTTTAATTCTTTATATATTTGATGGGGTCACTTAACAGAAGGAGGCTGGTCAACTAAAACATGAAAAACTTAACTACGTGTATTTTTATTAAACAGAACGATAGAATACAAGGAGTTATTTTGAATAAATAATGTGTATATTTGCATTTTTAAAAAAAAATAAACCAAAAAGAACTATTTTACATTTTTTGAGTGTTTACTTCATAATATGAAAATTTAATAATTAATACATTTTCAATTAAACTGGACAGCATGCATGAAGAAAAATTGATACATATATATAAAATATTAGGAAATTACCTTTACAATAAACTGTTTTCCCTTGTAGCAAAGTTGCGTATTTTTTATTCTGGACATAAAGGAAAAAAAAACAAAACAGTGGATATGATTAAGCAAATGTGTAGACTACTTATCTAACGCATGCAATAACTTGCATGCTATAGATCATATTTCTTCCCCCTGGAAGGAGTGCAGACAAGCATTGTCATTTGTTTCTTTTTATCTGAAAATGCCAGCACAGGTGACACAGGGCAGTACAGACAACTAAGAGTAAAATTAATCTCATGCAGCTTATACATCCTAATTCTTTGGTTTGAAGTCCACACATTCATTATCATTTTTTTTGTGATAAAGGCCGTGCAAGGAGAGAGTCACCTTCTGAGGATTCTTTGCTTAAGATCGGTTGACTCAAGTTGACTTGATCTTGGAAGATGCCTGGATATCTTGCCATTGAGGGATCTTGGTTTCAACATATACAAATTCTATATGAATAGAATGTCACTGGAGTTACATGTTGGCTGAGGAAGTTGAACCTTCTTTAAAGAAGGTGCTCCCCTAATTTTACTTCCAATCAATCAGAAATAAAAGTTCTCAGATGACAGGTAGTAAGAGTTTAAATTTTCTCTGTCCTGCCATGAGAAACAGTCAAGAAATGCATTCACCATATCTGATTGGCAGCTGAGAACATAATTTCTCTGGCCCCATAAAATAAAATTAAAAAAATTAAAACAACAACAACAAAAACTCCTTACAAGACCAGTGCACAATATTTAGCAAGGTTCTGCTGTTTTAGTTAGGTCAAAACTATCTGACGTACTTAGATTACTATGTCTTCTACGCTTTAAGTTATGAAGTGTACAGTTATACTATTCATTATTCCAGATAAAGTCATTACACTTGCAAGCTTCTAAATAAAGCTGTGTGTGCTAGCACAAGTGTTTTATAAATTAAAGTGTACTCATTTACATGTCTGTATTTTTGCATACATATGAATTTACATTTTCATAGGTGAACATACACATAGTGTATACATTTATAGTGTAGTGTTGTGTTTTTACAGGTGAATATTGCCTTTGCTATGTTTACATGTCTATTTTCCTACATAAATTCCTGAGAATTGGACATATGCACGTGTCTAAATGCTCTGTGCAGATACCTCTTTTCCACACGTAAAAAGATAACTTAGAACAAATAATGTCCATATTTTAAGTAAGAAATAGCTTCTATCTCTTTGCAGCATTTCTAAAGCCCTTCTTCCAGAATTACTCTGGCTCTTATGCAATATTAATATGATAAATTTGTTAAAGAGGAAAATAATAGTAAAAGTGTTCAATGATTTTTTTTCTTCTAGGTATTGCTGACAATTCCACAATTTTCAGAGAAAACATTTCAAATGACTTTTAAAATGACTTTTGTTTATTCCTTAGGATTTCACCTGACTGTTACTTCCAAGCTTACTCTATTATTTAATTAAAGACATCACTGAAAAAAATGTTTTTTTTATTCCAAAGTGAGATTTTTTTGTGATCCTCATTTTTCTGACAGACACTTACTGAGAGGATAATTCTTTAACTATCAGCTTTTAATCAATCCAGTAAATTTAATTCATAACTACTCAAGAATGAGCCGCAAAACTGAAACCAAAGTCTGGGATGGAAAAAATGGGAGTGGAAGTGGAGAGAGAGCAGGACTGGATTCTGTCTTCCCTGTCCAGAATGAAAGAGACTTTTGCTATACCTTTCATCTGTGTTGCAGTTTCCAGGAGAGCAGGCAGTGGTGAAAGTTTGTGTAGACAGCTAGAGATATTTTTCATAGCCTATTTGTGAATCAGCTGTAACTTGTACAGTTGCTTCCGTGAAAGTGGGCTGAACTATCTCTGGTGCAAGTACGCATCCATGAACAACAAAATAAAGGATAATGCTGTCTTCTACGTATGTCTGAAGAATCCCCTCACAAAGGAGTCTTCATGTGACAATTTTGTGTCCTAGATGAACGGAAACTGAGCTCTTTATTTATTCATTTTGGGGAACAAATCCTTATAAATCAACTGTAGGCTAAATACTAAGATAAACCCCAGACAAAGGTAGTTATTTAGAGCAGCAACTGTGCTAGCACATGTCAAAAGGAATTAAAAATGAATTTCTTTCAGCATTTCATTTAGCCTAATAATACCAGCAAAGGAACTTTATTAGAGAGAGAGAAAATGGATTTCAGATTTCATCAGTTCAAGAGAACTAACAGACTGAGAATCTAAACATATTTAGGTCAAGGTTGGATTATAAATTCAGAAACTTGTTCTTAATAGAGTATTTCCCTATTGATTCCTTTCTTTCTGACTCCTACTGAGACTGCATCTGTTCCTTCTCTAAGTAGACAGAATGTGAAATAGATGCAAATATGATACAGTTTGTTGATTAAATTCTTGGCTGTGTTTATCTGTTGGAAGCCTTATCATCAGACAGTCTATTTAATCAAATAGTAATCTTCAGTTAATGGTGATCTTTTCCAACAACTGTATCCATAGACCCTGTAGTATCCTGTATTTATTGAATATCTATGTCTTTATGGAATTTAACACAGTTATCTAAAAAAAAAAAAAAAGAGGATCGTTTTTAGTAACAGGCAGTACTGCATATAATATTTTTCCTTGTCCCAAGACTGTAAATATTTTCTTGAGAAGAATTAACATCTCTCTGGTACAGGCTAGAATATTATTAGTTACATTTCTGAAATTCCCCATGGCTATGCAAAAACACGAACAAATCAGCTTTTTTGCAGGTTGAGTCTTTTGTTCTGACAGTTGAGGTTTATTAGTTGAGCCAACCTAAATCTGTCATTTTAAACTCTCTGTTACACCCATGATTAAACAAGGAGGAACAAAGTTTCTGCTTTTCCTCTTCCTCTAAGAAATTCTCTACTCTTAGATGGCATAGCATTTCAGTCTTCATAAAAAAATGTAGGAAAGTTGGTGTTAAAAAAGAATGAAGAATTAGAGCTGCTGCTATGCTCGCATTAGAAGCAAACAAACCCCCACTGTAGTAACAATGAGAGTTAGTGATGAGAATAAGAGTGTGGATTATAAAATAGGAGCTTTTTTTTTTATCAAGCACCTTTGTTTTTAATGTTGAGTGCTCCCATCCTCTGGAAGGCCGCATAAGCTACTACCCAGAGTGAAAGACTGGCTGATTTTCACCTTCCTGTGACTGAATAGATCAAACACAAATTTTCAAGTATCTCACTTAGTCTTGTCTGGCAGGACACGTGGCTGTCCAAGTTATTCTTCAAAACACTCAGCAACGAGGCTTCACTATGTGCCTCAGGTAATCTATTGTAATATTACACTAGCTGTTAGATATTTATCCTGAAATGCAGATTTGTTTACGTTTGCTATAATTTAGTCCACTGCTTTTTGTCCTATTCAGGCAGAAAACTGTTCACTTGTTCAGCACTGATATGATACTGCTGTCATATCACAAATTGGTCATCTTTTATTTGAACAGCCCAATTTCATTCAATCTTTCCTGTAGGTCAGGTTCTCTAGTCCTCTCTGGAGTCTCTCCAGTAGTTTAAGAAGGTTCTTGAAGTGCTGCCAAAAACTGGTGACATACTCAGTTGAGGCATTGTCAGTGCAGAGCAGAACAGAAAGATCATTTGTCTGTAAAATATCTGCATTTGTCATAACAGCACGACACTGGTGTGCTCACGTTGTTCTTGTGATCCACCATAACCCATAGCTCATTTTCTAAAAGACTGACAACAGTATAGTTCAATTATCAGACATGATCTTTATCCAGTGTAGCCTGATTATACATGCCTGAGTGAAAGAGACGTATGTTCTGTACTGAATGATATTTTTCTCACACCAATTTGCCATGATTTTATTAAACTCTGTGTACATATTCCTAGCAGTCCAACCTTGGTGTCGTCTGCAGATTTAAAAGTCACTTTCTCAGCTAGATGTTGATAAAGTTATTTTGATAAGTTGATAAGTTAATTTCCCTGAGTGGAAAAAGGGAAACACCACTGTCACTTTTAATTAAAGTAGAAAGGAAGACCCAGGAAACTACATGCCTATGAGCCTCATTTTTGTGCTTGAGAAGATCATTGAACAGATCCTCTTGTAAGCTACATCAGGCACACACAAGATGAGAAGATGATTCAAGACAGCTAGCATGGCTTTGCCAAGGGCATATCATGCCTCACCATTCTGGTGGCCTTCTACTCTGGAGTGACAGCATCAGTAGACAAAGGAAGAACAGCTAATGTAGTTAATCTACCTGGACTTGTGCAAGGCCTTTCATATGGTCCCACACCACATCATTATCTCTAAGTAGACAGATGTGAATTAGAAAGGTGGACTGTTCGATGGATAAATAATTGGTCGGATGGTCTCAGCCAGAGGGAACTAGTCAACAAATCTATGTCCAGGAGGAGGCTGGTGATGAGTGGTGTTCCCAGGGGTCCATCCTGGGACCAGTGCTCTTTATCAGTGACCTAGAAAGTGGGATTGAGTGCATCCTTAGCCACACCATCCATAGACAACACCAAGTTGAGTGGTGCAGTTGATACAACAGAAGGATATCATCCAAAGGGACTTGGACAACCCACTTGAAGAGTGGGTTCAAGTCATCCATGTGAAAGGTGTTGAAGTTGGGTTGGGGCAATCCCAAGTATGAGGGATGTTCTGGGACAGAACTCCTTGAGAGCAGCCCTGCTGAGAAGCACTTGAGGGTCCTGGTGGACAAAAAGCTCAACATGAGTCAGCAGTGTACTCATGCAGCCCAGAAGGCCAACTGTATCCCAGGCTGCATCAAAAGAGAGGTGCCCAGCAGGGAGAGGAAGGTGATTGTCCCCATCCACTTCTCCCTCATGAGGCATCTAGGTCTGAGTACCCTTGCACAGGAAAGATGTGGAGCCTTTGGAGATGGTTCAGAGAAGCATGTGAAGATGAACAGAGGGCTGAAGCACCTCTCCTATGAAGAAACTTTGAGAGAGCTGGGATTGTTCAGTCTGGAGAAGAGAAGGCTCTGGAGGGACCTCACTGTGGCCTTCCAGTACTTAGAGGGAGTTTATAAACAGGAAGTATATAAACTTTTTACACAGGCAAATAGTGATAGGACAAGGGGGGATGGCTTTAAATTACAAGAGGGGAGGGGATTTAGATTAGATGTTGGGGAAATTTTTCACTGAGAGGGTGGTGAGACACTGGAACAAACTGCCCAGAGAGGATGTAGATGCCCCATCCCTAGAAGGATTTAAGTCCAGGTTGGATAAAGCGTGGGCAGCCTGATCTAGTGCCTGGCAACTTAGCCCACAGCAGTGGGGTTGGAACTTTGATCCTTGAGGTCCAGTCCAACCCATGCCATTCTATGATTATGATTCTATGGTAAGTTCTGAAGAAATTAGTACAAGTCCTTCAATTTGATTGTGAATAGATCTTCTTTGAAAATGCTTTTCCTCTACAGACAAGGCTCCTTGTACAACACTAGAATAAATTTTGTGAGTTCAGCATTTACGGGTTTTTTTCCACCGAAGCCTCCCAAAAGCTACTTCCTACTTGTATGGTTTCACTACATTGTTCACTAAGCTACCTCAGTTAACTGAAATTTTCAATAGCATTCATGTCAGAATACACATTTTCCAAGATTTTAAAACCGGTGTGTTGTTTTTTTATGGGGTAAAGGATTTTGGTTATACTGTAATCTTAATATTGAATTTAAAAACATAAGTGAAAGAAAAATATTGTCTTTAAAAAAATTGCTTCACAGAAGATGTAATACACATAATATCTCTTTTTCTCAGGAACAGTAAAAAGGGTGATATTCATCTGTTTCCTTTTGTGTCTGTAAAAGAGATACTTATCCTGGTTACTATAATTATGGCAATACCATTAGATAGAAGATCTATAGAATCTATAAGCCCTAGGTAAGACACAGATTGCATTGCAAGAACTGTAAAAAGTATGCAGTAACAAATCTATTATTTTTGACAAAAGGTACTGGGGAAAATTACTACATAATTTGATTCATTAAGTTCCAAATGGTATTTTCATAGGTATGACAGATGGCAGCAGAGAGACAGGCTGACACATTGGAGTCTGACATGGAAGAGCAAATGAAGCAAAGGTGTGTCATCAAATTCCTCCATGCAGAAAAGAAGATGCAGATTATTCTCCCACCTGTGGAAATAAGTCTTTGTAAAACTCATGGAAAGAGTGGGAATAAACCAGCAATATAAATGCTTCATATCTTCAGTTTCTACCTCAAGGCAATTTGTGCAAAATCTATGCTGGTAGAAGAATGCATGCTTAAAAATCAGTAATTTTGAAAACTATTTTCTTTAACTTTTTTCTTAATTTACCAGTGCTGTTGTAGAACTATGGAAGAGTAGGATAAATAAATAATCCCCTAGAGAAACTTAAAAACTGAAGTTTCCTTTTAGTATGGAGGATTTAAATGTTCTATATCAGTGCAAAAATAATAGAACCATAAAATAATGTAGGTTGCTTTGAAGGTTATCTCGGTAATACTACTACTCAAATTAGAGATAATAGGCACACCGGGGTTGCTAAGAGCTTTTTGTCAGTCAGATTTTGAAAGTTTTGAAGGATGGAGGTAAGACAGCCTCTCTGGTAAGCAGTTGCAGAGTTTGGCCAATCTCACTGTGAAGAATTTTTTCTTATATCTGATCCCAGTTCACCTTGTTGCATCTTACACCAATTGCTGCATCTTACACCAATTGCCCCTTGTGCTTTTGGGGAGAACATTCAAGAATTGTCTTATTTCGTCTTCCCTATAACTAACTCTCAGATTTTTGAAGACAACATTGGATTCCCCCATGCCTCCTTTTTTCACTCCCAGTTTCTCCTTGTGCACCATTCAGTCTTTCCCCATATAATGTTTCACTATGCTGTTTCAAAGGATGGCTGTTTTTATTCTTAATCCCATGTAGTGAAAGGGAGTTGCCTTTCAGACAACCAGACAACATGACAATATTCCAAAAGAAACACTTACACAAGCAGTTATTAAATATTCTGGACTATGTTTTCCTTTTCCAGATTTTCCTTCCTTCCTCCCTTCCTCCCTTCCTCCCTTCCTCCCTTCCTCCCTTCCTTCCTTCCTCCCTTCCTCCCTTCCTCCCTTCCCTCTTCTAGTTTATATAGGCATATATTTATTTATATATTATTATATTAAATATATATTAAATATATATTTATATTTCCTTCTTCCTTCCTTACCAATATATATAGGCATCTGTGTGAGGTTTTCTGAATCAGTAACAAGGGATGTGATATCTCAAAGCCTAGCTTTTGTGCATCATGGAAAAGGTGCACTCTCCAGTGTGGTGAGAGCTAAATCTTTTACCAACTCAGCATAGCATACAGAAAGGTTTGCTAGCCTGATGAGATTTTTTCATTAAAATATGACTGCATTTCATACACATCCCTGTATTTTAGCAAGGTATCTAGATTCTTAGAAGTATACTAGCACATGTTCAGTATCTCATTATTTAGTTAACTACTTGCTTTGGTACCAGCTTCATGCTATAAGTGTTAATGGTAAATAGTATATCAGCTCTAAATAACACTGTAATAGTTTACATGCAAGAAAATGTTTGTTTGCTTTTAATTTATTATTTGTTTGTTTTTGACACTTTTTCTCAGTGTTGACAATATTGATGATAAAAATAATTTCAGGGTTTTGCATCTAAGGACATGTTATTTTCTAAAATATGGATCACTTTATATTAATTATACATCCAGTTGATGAAAGAAACTTTGCTTAGTGGCTGATATTTGTCATTCCTATTTGAAAAAGAGTGGATTATCCAAAATGTTTTATTTACAAGTTAACTGTTAGTAGTCACAGTTCAGTTCCCCACTGAGCTGCTGAGTATACCTCTCTTCTGCAGAGCTGGAAAACCTGAAATTCACTTATCTAATCTTATTTCACTAACTCAGTGACCATTTTCTTCTCTGATGACAATTTCTAGCTTCAAGCAAACATTGTGGCTCTTTGTCAAAGCCTTTTTCAGATTTCTACTGAATGGCCTGAAGGTGATTGATTCCTATTCTAGTTTGGTAATACACAGCATGTACATGAAATCAAATTCTCCAGAAATCTGCTGTTGAACTGCTATATTGAAATGTATGTGCATAGATTTTTTCCTTCCTTGCTTGATTGCTTTTAATTTGAATATATACTAGAGAATTATAAAGGACCTTTATTTGAATGTTAAAAAGAATGTTGGTGCAGAAATTTAATCCCTTTCTGCCTGAGCTATAGCAATAATTCCTAGCTGGTTTAGTACATTTGTAAAATGCTGTTCAGTTGCTCGGGATTTGAATGGATGGGAGAAGATTTCAACTTGTCTAGCTGATTTTGCATGAAATAACTATTTGTTGCCCTGATTTTTTTTTAAACTATTAAGTTTTATATTGGAGAGAAAAATAGAGATATTTAAATATCTCCTTATGCTAATCTTGAGAGAAGTGAGATAACTGACAGCCTTCTTCAGATCTTCTGGATTTATCAGTTAGATTTGATGTTATGTGATTATATTATGATGAGTTCAACAGAAACCGGTGAGGAATGCAGCTCAGAAGCAATGCCACCACCTTTTGCTCTAGTACATATTTTGAATTCTGATATCTCACATAACAATTTATTCTGGAAATGATATTCCTTCCTCTGTATTCTGAGTGTCCTCCTTTTTTTTTTTTTTTTTTTGTACTGAAAATATTTCATTATTAATTGCAAATATTGTGGCAAGTACAACTTGAGTAAAACTCAAATCTCCCAACTTCGTGCTCACCAGGCTCTAAAATCATTTTCATACATTGCCCTGAGTATTCAGTGCCACCTATGCCATTTGATTTGAACTATTTTTGTAGCATCTTTTTATTATCATTATTATTTTTTTATCATGTCTGAGACATTTTGAATTTTAGTGAGTTTGTAAATATTTTGTATATTTTGTATATTTTCGTATTGTATATTTTTATTGTGTATATTCTTAAATTGCAAATGTCATCTGCATTATTTATTCTACTTTTTTTTTTAAATTTCTTCTTCGTTTTTCTGTGGGTAATGGAGCTGGAAATAAGCTTCCTCTAGGGTATAACCACTTTTCAAGAAGTCTTAGAGAGTTAAGTGTGCCACCCTCTACTCATCTGGTCCTGTGTTGAAGCTCTAAGTTAGACATGAGAAGTTCAGCCCTGAAGGCATCAGCCTGATCTCTACAGGCTTAATTGTACTATGCTGTACAGAATCTCATGCTTAAGTTTGCAGCTTTTTGCCCTTCTTTTTTTTCAACAAACTGCACTGATGTGATTTATCTCCATTGTTTCTTTTTACTCTTTCAGAAACTCTATGTATTCTGTGTCAAAGATCACTCAGAACAATTAGAAAATGTACAGAAGTGACTGTTAATGGTGTATTTTTATATTAAAAAGTATGCTTCGAGTGGCAGCATACTATATACAGTTACCTACAATGACTTAAGCACTGAGAGTCTCTTTCTTCTCACTTCCTCTCCAGTTTGGACATTCTTCTTTACCTTTACTTCTTACTAATACTTACAAGGTGTTTCCTGCATGCTTCTCTGCTTGTCCATTCCTAACAAATAACAATATCTGACATGAATTCCTTGTTAATACTTTACAGACGTTTTGTATTTATTATACTTTCTTCACCTTTTGAATAAATAAAACCTGTGGAATATTTATATTACTGAATAAACCTCTTCAGATGAGCAAGTGAACAAAAATGTGCCTAAGTATGTAAGTACTGTTATGAAAATTTTACTTCTGTTTTATGATTATTTTTGACTGCAATAATGTTTCAATTCTTACCTGTTTTTTCGGTTTGTTGTGTTGAAACATTTCATTTTACTAATTAAGATAATAGCAGGTGTGCAAGCAAGATATTTAGAATATATCAATATAAATGCAGAATTTAAACATCTTTGTAAAAGCATAATTTTAAAATATAAGTTAAAAATAATACTTAAATGTAGTTTAGTTAACTATTAATAGATTGGTGTATGACAGATTAAACTGCAACAAACCAATTTTTATGCTAAAAAAAGATATCAACATTAAAAAATACTCAGAATACTTGAGTATGTGTAATAACCTTTTAGTTTCCTGAACAAATAAAAGATATTTTCATCTTATTGTGGATACTGAGAATCACTTATGCTCAGACATTACATTTCAGAAGATTATTCAAAGTCTGTTAAAGTCTTGTTAAAACACTTTGTCTTTGATATTGTTATGTATCTGCTTTTATTTTCATGCATTTCCAGGAGGATCATTTCCATGAAATCTGCATGTAGTTACGTATCTGCAACAAACACGTCCATGGCTTAACCACAGCAAGTCTCTGTCAACTATTTCTAAGGTTTATTGAATTATAATATTATAAGCAGACATCCTCTAAAGCTTGTAGATGTTAGCAGTGGACCTAGTGAATAGGAAAAATACAACCAGGCAGTTGATATAGTCAGCATGGCTAAAGTTGGAGAAAAAAAGCATAAATTAGACTATAGAGATCTTTCAGCTGCCTGCGAAAGATAGATGTATGATAGGAAAACAGGACAATTGCACTAGGAATAACCATACCATTCATGTTATTTAAAGGACTCCACACTTATTGATACATCTAATAACGAGTCCGTTTTCATACTATGAATTCTCATCATGCTAATTAACAAGTTTCTCATTCTAGTAGCACAAACTCTAATTGTGATAACCTTGGCTAATAGATGCCCACTCAATCGCTTACTCATTTCCCCAACTCAGCAAGAAGAGGGAAGGTAAATTGGGAAAAAGAGGAATAATAAATCTCGTAGTTTGATAAAAAAAAAAGGGGAACATTTTTTACCAGTTACTATCACAAGCAAAACAGACTCAACTTGGGGAAAAATAATTTTATTCTTTTCCAACTAAAACAGATTCAGGTATTGAGAAGCAAACAAACATAGAAACACGGCATTTCCTTCTGCTCTCCAACATATGCCTACCTTTCAGATTCCTCTAGCATTACACACACACACAAACAAGTGAGTCAGTTAAAAACAATTTCATTTTAGTGAATTCACAAAGCAGTGTTTCTGAATTGAATAAAGGTTTCAAAATTTGGATGAAAGCTTAAGGATGAGTTTGTGTTTTTTCACAACAGTTCACCTGCCATTACTAGTCACTATCTACATGCTTAGGTCTCAAACGGTCTGTTGAGTAATCTTCCTTGCTTCTGTGGTCTTATTTGAGTTCTTATGCTCAATGGATTTCACTGGCTTTCATGGGTGACTGCCAGTGCTCTATTATTTTACCTGTTCAAGGGAACACCTCAAGAAAAACACCAAAAAGGTCATTTTCATAGTCTTCCTGTAGTCATATTGCTTTGCGTGATAGTCTCAGACTGTGAACTCAGACTTGCTTTTTTTCTTTTGTTCCTGAGACAAATAATGAGATGCAATATATATATATATATTCATTGAAATATGTCACAAATAGTTTTCACTACCTATTTGATAGGGTTTTCTAGAAAAGTGAAAGAAAGACAATTTTGCAGTATCTCCAATTACAGTAGCAGATCTCTTGGAAAGATCTGATGTTATAGGGGTGCAACATATCAAATGATCTTTATGACAAGAATTGTATAACATTGAAGTAACATGTTAAGTAATATGCAATGGAGGTAGAATGAAAATCTATTTTATTTTTTTCCAGAAGATTCCAAATGTAATTGCTGAGTAAATATAATTTTCAAACATGATTCAAGGAAATACAGCATGTATTTAACAACAACAAAAATATTAAGTTTCAGCATTATCACACTTGACACTCAGCACTAGAAATGGTCTGGAAGAGTTCTGGAAGAGAAATACTAGTCTCACACATGCACCCTGAAACAGGTGACAGATAGAACTTAGTGTCCATTTTCTTTCCTCCTAAATATTCATGTGAATGAAACATAAATTACAATCTGATCTTTCTCCAGTGATTTCCTGTGTGAGTTTTCCTACTAAATTAAAGTGAATTGACATAGAAGCCAAAAAGTTTAGATAACATGCTTATTATTTTTCTTTTCCTTAGAGTCTGTAAATTTGGTAATCCATCTGTCTTTACTGGAAGCCATCCTTACATGGATGCATCACACGATGTAATGAGTGGCAGAAAGCAGAGGTGGAGAGATAAACACCTGTACCAAGTCATTGACACTGTGGGGAATCACATTCCTTGAGCATAATTGCGTCACCTTAGCAGAGCTGCAAACAAAGCAGATTTCAGCAGGTGGCAGGTGTGTGAGGGTGAGTGCGACCAAGTCCAAGACAGAAAATGTCTCTGAAATACCCTGCTTGATCTGCTTAATAAATTAAATGCAGCTTTGTCACAATATTTTCCCATCCTCTGAGAGAGGAAAAAATAAAAGTGTCATAGGGAAAAGAAAGCATTTTGGAGGAGAATTCATCTTACTTGAAGATGACTGGCTTGAGTTAAATGGGGTAGAAAATACCTACAGTGCAATATCTTTCTATTTTTGGAAGTGGGCAGGGAGGGGAGGATTGAGTTGTCATAGTATTGTATAAGAAATAATATTATTGGTAGTATTCCAGTATGAAACAAAACAAAGAACTCATAAATGCTAATTCTTCCTTACTTCTGTGAATTATTTTTTCTATAATGGTATGTCAACAGTTTATGGGCGTTCGGCCCGGTTCCGTGACGAAGGGGACGGGGAATCCACGGGCCCACGCCCCGGGAAAAGGGAAAAGGGGAAAAGGGTAAGGAGATGGCCCTGAGAGCAAAGAACAGTGGCAACAATCTGAGGAGAAACAAACTAATTTACTAAATAAGATATCGGAATGCCAAACAACACACTATAATACAATATAATTACAATTTAAGCTGATAAATCCAATACAGAGAGAGAGAATGTCCCAAAATCAAGGTAGGCCTTACTCTACTACCGACGATAAGACGGCTGGAGAGCGAGGTGCTGCCAAGACGAGAGACGGCGGAAAAAGGGACGAGGTCTCGTGATCTGCAAGTTTTTATACTGCGAGCTTCTATCTTTTCCCTCCGGCTGGAAAATGGTAACAAAGGAGCAAAGTACCGTGGGGACTGTAGTAGTCCTTCTCTTCTGAGAACCAGGTACATACACTACATGATGTTATGATGTGGAATACCAATAACCGAAAATCACAAAACCGTGACATTCCACCCCTTATTCCATATCACTACGTCATGTCAATATACATATGCAAACAAACAATAATTAACATGTATTACACACACACACACAGAAATGTATACCTATATATACATAGACTTACTGACTGCACTCGCCCAACATCAAATTCCCTTGTGGTACACACTGAACATCCCCATTCTTCTGCATCACCCACCAAGTGGACCCAGGTCCCTGGGCAAAAACAGTGCCACGGAGAGGTTTGCCCTTTCCAGAAGCTGGAATGACCCAAACCGCTTTTCCCAACATGCTCTTTACATGTACTACAGGGACCTTATCTCCCTCTACATTATGTAGAGAGCTGGATTGAGCTGGACCATCACAATTGATTGATCCTCTAGTGTTGACCAACCAGGTGGCTTCAGCCAAATGCTTCTCCCAATGCTTAAATGTTCCGCCACCTATTGCTTTCAGCATGGTTTTTAACAATCCATTGTATCGTTCAATTTTACCAGAAGCTGGTGCATGATAGGGGATATGGTAAATCCACTCAATGCCATGATCTTTGGCCCAAGTAGTTACAAGAGAATTTTTGAAATGAGTCCCATTATCTGACTCAATTCTTTCTGGAGTGCCATGTCACCACAGGACTTGTTTCTCAAGGCCTAATATGGTGTTTCGAGCGGTAGCATAGGGTACTGCATATGTTTCAAGCCACCCAGTGGTTGCCTCCACCATGGTGAGCACGTAACGCTCACCATGCGTGAGGAGCTGCGTTTCAGTTCCGATTACTTCGGAAGCAGCTTGAACCCCCTCATACGTGGCTAAGATCTCCTTCTCAGTTGGAGTGTAGTGCTCCTCAGACCCCTTGTAGGCTCGACTCCAGAATCCCAGGGGTCGAAGAGATTTCAGTATTATGAACTTGTTGGGGTCACAGAGACATGCTGGGCATCATCTGACTTCAGTTACAATCACCACGCCTGATACTGAACCCCACGCATACACTGAGATCACAATCTGGCCTCAGCCCATCTCCAACACTTGGGAAATGTCACATGCCTGGGAATGAGGTGCCACTGACTGCACTCCAAACTTCCCTGCTCCTTGGCTGAGGTGGTGGCATTGACCCTTGCAATTCGCTGTCCTGGCAGTCCCCTTAGGGAGGCCCTGGTGCTCCCTGTCTTTGACCCCTAGGTTGCCATAAGACATTGTGGTGCCCTGCAAGTACTCCATAAGGAATCCTGTATTAAATCAATACTTTAGGGATCTGCACTGGAACCTGTTCCGTTTAACGTCTTTATTGATGACCTGGAGGAGATGACAAAGTACACTTTTCCCATGTTTGCAGGTTCTGTTGATCAGGGGCTTGGACTGGAGACCACTGGAGGTCCTTTCCTGCCCAAAGTATCCTCTGATACTATTCTAATACAGAAGGAGAAGGTTGTACATTTTTCCTTCCTTATAGGTTTATATATGTCATATAGTATCTACAGCTTTTTCACATGCATATAAGGTAAAATCATTTTCATTCAGTGTAAGAGAAGAATAGAAATCAATGTTTTGTTTAACAGAGGGCATAATCATTTTTGTGTTATTACTGCTGTTCACTATATTTACTTACTTGTCATTCAAACTTTTGTAATGAAAACCATTTGCTGAAATCTTTTCTGGCAACATTTATTATGTTGACGAAGCTTCAGAAAATAAAACTCCCCTAATACCAACAGCAAGAAAATCTAAACCAGAGTGACTTGGAAGTTGATTTTCAGATATTACAGCTATTTTGAAGACAACAGATTTGTTTGCATTATGCCATTTCCCAACCAGCACAGCATGTGTCTTCATTGTGAATATACTCATTGGGCTATGCTGGGGATATTCTCAACCTAAGTCCAAATTAGATCCAAATGAGATCTCTTGAGTGTAGTGAGAATTGGAATGAGAGCCTCCAGCTATAAGAAAGATGCATAACAATATTCTGTCAATAATACTCTAGAAAGTGCTAAGTATTTAAGTTTATTATGCTTCACTAGGCTACAGTATGGGACAGAAGAGAATATATTAGGAATGAGCGGAAAGTTGGAAAAGACAGGAAAAAGCTACTGAAGTGGGAAAACATGTTCTAACAATCTCTTCACTGTGCAATATTAAATATTAGTTAAGAATTCTATAATGATAAAATCTTTGGAATACATTTCCAAGAAATTCAATAATTAATGAGTACAGTAAAACCAAAATTCTACTAAGCAGATAAATGTAAATTTCTTCATAGTCAGATAAACTTATACCCTTACAGGTGTAAGTAAAAACTATGTCTCCCACCACACAATCATAAAAAACAAATTGTATGATTGAAAATAAAATGCAAAAAAAAAACCTGAGTAAAACCCCACATCAAATTTATAATTAATCATTATAAAATGGTACTATTCAGCCATTGATTAAGGTTGGAAAAAAGAAGCTTATGTTCTGCCAAACACCCAGCCTGAATCCATAGAATACTGCATGCATTTACTTAAATGGGGGACATGTTTTTTTTTTATTTCTTTAGATGTATAAATTAATGCACCTTCACTGGACTGGTAATAAAATATCTACTTCTCTGAAGCCATTGGAAAAAAAAAAAAAGCACCATACAAACAAAAAAACCCTTTTTACTTATAAATACCTTTAATTCTAAGAAAAAAAAGGCAAAAAAAATTTTTTTTTGAAATAGATGATCCTTTTTTAGTTACTTCTACTACCAAATATACTATGGTTTCATTCCAGGTAGCAGCTGTGGGAATAAAGCACCATGTTTCTTTCTGGCTCAGACTCTGTGATGACACCATACGGAACTGTAGCAGGGTGAATTCTCACTCTCTTCTGACTGGTTAAGAGATGGACTTGCAGCTAATTGTTGAGTAACGAAACAAAACTGTAGCAGTCTTGTGAAGACCTCAGAACAAAAACTGTACTGTAACACTCTTGCAAAAGGTGCAGAACAAATACCTGTTGTGTTCAAGCACAATGGAAAAACCAAGAGTTAGCTGTCTTGCTTGAAGTGGTCTCAGGTCACCAATCATGACCACCATGCAAACAGAGAAGCATAGCCGGTATGGCAAGTGCACAGTGCGTAATAGGGGACACTCTCCACCTGGCCCTATTGGAAGGGACCATCATATGGCATAAAAGGCATTGCCAACCCCGCAGCCAGCAACGCATGCTTCACTGCATCCTCAACCACTCCAGAAGAAAAAGAGAAGGATGGACCCTCAGGACATCATGGGATCTGCAGTGCTGACTTGCCTTGCTTTCCTTTCCTTTTTTTCTCTCTCTCCTTTTTTTTCTCTTTCCTTTTCCTTGGGAAATAAAAAAATTGCTTGTGATTGGGGTCAGTATAACAAACCTCAAGCTGCTTCAGCTTGCAACAACAGTAATATCTGAAGTATTGGTAAGAATTATAAGGAAGTTGGAAATCTCTTTTTCTGTGTACTTTTCCTCTAAGTTTTTAATTCTCAGGCCCAGACCAGCAGACCTTCGTCGGTTAAACTCCACACTGCTTTCAAAGAGTGAGGACTATGAGGACTGTGAGGGCTGCTCCAAAAATATTACCTCCTATGTTATGATGTTGGCCCAAACGTCAGAGGTAGATATTGGGGATGTGGCAATAGAGGTTGAATCCTCCCACTAATATTCCATTCAATTTTGTTGCCATGTAACAGATGGCAGAAGTGGGGCAGTCTGACAAAATGGCAGCTGCCGTAGAAGTGTGTCTGAAGCAAAGCTTATCACTGAATTTCTCCATGTGGAAAAAACAGCACCACAGACATTCATTAGTGGTTGCTGAATGTTGATGGAGACCAAGCAGTAGATGTGACACAGTGAGGCAATGGGTGGTACATTTCTGTAGTGGTGATAGTGACAGTGGATCACCTCTGGTTGTGCAGATTTTTATCAGTGCAGCATGCAGGCTTTTGTTCAGTGCTGGCAAAAATGCATAGCTCGTGGTGAAAACTTGTGCTTTGTAGCTGAGAATTTATTCCATCAAATAGTGTTATTGTGCTCCTTGTACTTGTTGTAGCTTCCATGGAAGAAAAAAAAAAGAGGAAGCATTGCTTTGGGAGCAACCTACCTATATTCTCCTAACAGAACATTCTTTGTGTTTTGTTTTGTTTCCCAGATGTGATCAAATATACATACAGAATATCATTCTCCAGACAGTTAAATTCGTACAAGCCAAGAATAAATCAACTGAAATATTATCAAGTGTTCATTTAATATCACTCTTATTTATTTACATTAAAATATTGGAAAATTCAATACTGTTTTCAAACAGAGAGGAATGAATCCAAGAAGAAATGATTTTGAAGAAAAACAGTGTAAAATCATTTTGTGAGATAGACATTGATGTACCCTTACCAAGTTTAAAGTTTCAAAAAAATATAAAGAAGAGCCACTGGTTTCTCCATTTAGAGAGAGCTCATGAGGACTCAACATTTCTCATTTGGAAGCCAATTTTAAATTATTCCATTTCAAAACCAGATCAACAGAACACTGATTCCACACTGTGAAGCCATTTCTTGGAAGAAAGGTCAGATACAAAGGTTTTAAGTAAACTATCAGTAAAGCCTAACTTCTGCATTAGTTAATTCCAAAATATCTCTGTGTAATAGTAAACTGTTTATTTATGTCAAATGTGATTGGCTACTTCTGTTAATTGGCACGTCACTGCTGACAAAACCATGGTTTCATAATGTTGCAGTACTGTCCAAGGTGCTGTATTTCAGAGAAGGTACTTCATTGCTGGTCTGAGTTCTATAGCTTTTGTTTTGATGGTATCTCTTAAACATCCTATGATATATCATATCAAGCTGAGATGACTGTAGTATCTTGATACATTCCTCCTACTTCTTTTTTCTACACTTTTTTTTGTCTCAGTCTGAAACCAGATTCTAATATCTGTGTCTGTATGCTTAAGCTTTCCTGAGTGTTTTGGTTGCTTCAATTTTCAAAAAATTCCTTATAATCTTTCTCTTTGCTTTGCAATTATTTGCATAAGGATGATTTTACATAAAACTAAACTTATTTTGTCTTTAAAAGTTTATCACTTATCTTACTAAGCCCAATGTGGTTGACATAATTTTGTGTGTACTGCTGCAAAGGACAAACAGCGCTAGAAATCCCATGCAAGCATTTCTGAAATAATCTTCTCAAATTCTATTTTAATAACAAAATATGAGAAAATAATTATGCCATTTCTATTATTGTCTTAATAACTAGAGAAAACATCACATTAGGTAAGACTCAGGTCTGTTTTTTTTTTTTTGTTTGTTTTTGTTTGTTTTTTGTTCATTTAAAAACATTGGAAAACAATGTTATTGACATTGAAAATTTCCAACTATCCATAAGTAGACATAACTGAACAAATGTGCCAAAAGTCCATTAAATAACAGACTCAGTTCAGCTGAAAGCTCAAGAAGGGCTAGTGTTCAAAATTCCTGAAAGCTTGTGAAATTTTGAGAAAATAAACCATATTCATTTTTCTTAACACAGAGTTCTTTGTGAATCTTATATCATTAACATGCAAGAATTATGGATGGCAGGAAACATGTTAAAACATATCTTTCTAAGGGCCAGAAGGTAAAATGAATCTATACCAATTTTCATTGGTTTAGAATCTGGGACAATATCAAATTTCTTAAAGAGTTTCTGATAGTAATAAAGACACTGGGTTTTTGCTGCTAATTTGACTAGAATCTACTCTCTCTTCTTGTTATGTCTAAGTTATTTTTACTTTCTTTTTCACATAATATCCTTCAATTTCTACTGCATCTGCTATGACAGGAGCAACCTCGGCTACGAAGTGCAGACAGAGCATATCTTTGACCTTGTGTTTTGGTGCAAAAAAATTGGTTCTGGTGTACTATTAGAGATCTTGACTTTACACAAGGGAAAATGATCTTAACTTCCATGAAATAAAAAATATGAGTATAAAAATAATTTAAAATTAATTAATTAATTAATTTCTATATAAAATTAATTTTTGTTATCTGACTAATTTACAGCTACATATTAATCACAGATTTTTGAGCAGTTATTCGGGAATAAGTTTTTCAGATATTTACAATAATCACATCAAAATGCAAGATAAGAATCTTCATTTTCCATCAAGCCACTCTTCCCATGGCAAAAGTAAACTTCTGATGTTTCTACCCACTTTCTATCTCATGAGCTTCTATGCTATTATGTATGAACAGTATATTCTATATATTTTTTTTTCTGATTTGCTTTATGTTACCTTTTATTGTGTTTTTAATTGTCCTTTTTTATTTTCTGTTTTTCCAATTAACTAGGATTTGCCAGAGGATTAGGCCTGAATCAAAAACCTATAAAGAGGTCATACATGCAAGACGAATAGCATCTTGATTTATATTTGCTATATGCACATTAATTGTGAAATACAATAAAGACCTTCAAAGATACATTATTGCCATACATTCCTTTATTCAGACAAAAGAGTACAATTTTCATGTATATCACATGTATCCTGTTTTTATGTGATTGTGTAATATTTTCATATTTTCAAGACATTGATAAGGTAATTCAAGCTCCACATTGAAAAAAAAGAAAGCTCAAAGTGTTCTGTTAGATTTCTCTTGTGTCAAGTGATTTTAATTTTTAACTTCTGCAGTTTATGGTTGTGTTTTCTAACTTTTGTAAGTGAAATATTATGTTGAAAACATAGAAATGAAGGATATTCAGTCATTTATCAATCTCCACAATGAGGTAATTCTCATTACCACATGCAGACTCTAACTACAATTGTCTTCCTGTGTAATGGATAGATTGTATATTGTCCTTTGTTTTTGTATGTATGTAATTACCACAGGTGAATGTAGACGTAGGGGAAAAATCAAATAATTCAACTTTTGCCTTTATTTCATCCTTATGAGTGTACAACAATGATTCAACTGTACATTGAACATCCAGTGTAAAAGAAACTCATGCTGACTTTTTCAGATTAATTCTACAGAGCAAAACAGTGAAAATATGTAAAGATATTCGGTTTGTTGTTAATTTATATGCAGTTCACTTTTTCAGTCTAAGCTCTTCTATATTCTGAAACTGAGCTGTCTCAGATTCCTTTTGTCACAAAGAGAAAAATAGTGGCCAATACGAAAATTTGCAGATTTTCCAATTCATCCACTGACTGGGCAAAAAACTCCAGCAAAGTTCCATGTAATTGTTATGTTTTCAACCACTGTGGATGTTAATATCATCAGTATTTGAGAGGACATCCTTGATCCTATAAAGTGCATCAAACCTATCCTGACTAATTAGTCATTTTACTCTTTTTTTTTTTCATAGAGTACTTCATTAGTGCAATTAAAAATTTAGCAGAGTTGAATAGGAATGAGCATTTTTTTTATTTTTCATATTTTTTACAGAAACTATTTACAACAGTAGAGGTTAATATTCTAAACTTCTATTTCATCATACTTCACTTAAATACATTGCATTAGCATACACATTTTATGAGAAATTACTTCATGTGGTACAACTAGTAAAAATAACCTACATATGCATAATACCCGATCAATTATCTTACATCAAAGGAATGGTATCATATAGACGAGGAATTTTTGTTCATAATTAACACATAAAAATATTTTTTTCCTTTCACTATAAACCTAAATACAATTTTTGCTTCTGGGGACACGTCATTGTTTGGCCAGTCTGTTTTTTGTTACAGCCGAAGTTTTTCCCACTTTTTTTGTATAACAGCAGTCATATCATACGGCTAGCCTTTCTTTATCTCCGTTCTCACTCAGTACCTTCAGTTTTGGCAATAGCAGGAAATCTGAGCCTTTCTCTCATAGATAAAGCCACCAAGTCTTTTTATTTATTTATTTATTTATTTATTTATTTATTTATTTATTATCCTAAAAAGGCCCAAACCTCATTACTATCTCTGGACAAAGAAGTGATCTTAAGCCAGTGGTCCATATTTTTTCTTTAGAGTTGTAGAGAACAGTAAATAAATAGTCTTATTAAGTACACTCTCTCATTTTTATAATTATTGTTATATTACCTCAGGTTAAAGACCCCAACAAAATAATTTCAAAAGTTATTTTATTACTAAGAGTAAACTTCTACGTTCAATTTCACAGTAGCAGCTTCAGGTTGCTCTTTCAAAGCATCTGTATTAGGCACAAGGATCTCAACCCAGATTCTAAGAAATCATAATATTCTTCTTGTCCTTTTGGGATATGCGCTGTGATGATATTATCAACCACTAACTCAATCTTATTATAATGCCCCTTTATATTTGGCTTGTTGGTATCCTACCTGCTACCATTTCTCATGCTCAGGTTTTTGCTGTTGGTTTTTTCATGCTTTATCACAAGGGCAGATAGTATTCCAAAAGCTGTTAGGTGTTTAGTGTCATGCTCCTTCACCGATTTATTTACTTAAATCAAAATGTTGCATGATATACCCTGTAGCATAACTGTCCTACATGCCAAACACAACCCAAATTGCAGTGTATGGAAGCACATAACCTGTTTTCCTATGATCTCTACTAGAATACTGTTGATCTGTCTATGTTAATAAAATACACAGTGACATAGGGCTTTCAGTAGTAATTTTGTCTATTAAAAATGTGTTCAGTTGTGGGTTTTTTTGTTGTTTGGTTTGGTTCTATGGATAGGCAGGAGTCCATCTCATGCAAAATCTCAAAATTATCTAAGAATGTGTTTATGATTAATGAAAGTCCCTCAACATTAAAAGCTCATGATTCATTCATCTTCTACTACAATTCAGGCCTCACAGCTGCTATTGAAGAATTAACATAAATGTTTCGCTTTTTTTTTTTTTTTTTTTTTTGTCCATATTGTTCTCATTTTACCGGAGAGATGCATTGTTCTACACTTGCAGTATACTGCTTTGTATTTTTTAATGAGCTTCATCTTCTTATGAGTTGTTTGCTACAATGTATGGATCCATGTGATGTGTTTCATTTTAATTAAAAAGAAGATTGGAGATCAAAACTAGTTATTCGAAGAGCATTCCAGAAAATCTAAACTCTCTGCAAGGATTTTCTAGTTGCTTTTCATAGCCAAAGAGTCAGACAATATTTTTAATGTAGTTAACTAATTTAGACAAATGTTTTCTTGAATTTTGCTACCAGGATAGTACAACAGCAGGTTCCAACACAATCAGAGTTGGAATCTGAGTTGCGCTCAGAGAAAAGAAAGCAAGAAAAGCATCCTACCTACCTGTTAGAATAAACAGAATAGTCAATGTAGACATCTTCAAAATTTCCTGCCAAAAAAAAAGTAATGATAATTTATCTTTATTAATTGCAAAAGAAATCTAGGACTGGTATGTTGGATAGGTATATGTACAATACAGCTCCTTAAGGGTTGAAAAAATGCTTCCTCTCTCTTGACATGGGAAAATTAAAATTGTTGCTTTTAGAGAGAGTACTGGGAATTGGGTACTTCTAGGACATAGTTCATTTGGTTTGTTTTAGATTTTCATTTTGTGATTTTTATCCCAGAAGTGATTGTTCTTCCTTTGAATCTAAACACTCTAGATCAGTAACTTTTAAATTTGTTTCTACATTTCAGGAGAATTTTACCTAAGGTGACATTGAAATCAACCTTAAGGAGGCTTATGGGAGCACTTTCCATTTACTATAGAAAACCTGTGGAGAGGAAAAGATGGAAAAGTTGAGAGAAAAATATGGATGCAAGGGGAAAGTGGAATTTAAATAATTTAACCTTATTCTGTATATAACAACTTATGGAACTGATGAGTTATTATTCAGCAAAGCACAGGAAATCAAGATCATCTTGTCCAGCTTAATTTACCAAGCACCTTACCATTTCCATATCTCATAATTTTATAATTGTGGTACGCTGACTGGGTTAAAATAATTTTTTGCTCTTCATGTCAAAAACACCTACTTTTCAAAAATGACTTGGGAGAACTGTTTAAAATTCTTCAGGAAATTAAAAGTTTTCACTCCGATTGCTTAGTAGCCTTTGGATTTCCGAGGCATATATGAATCAAGTCTGCTGGCCTGAATTTTTGTTTTTATATGTTCTCAATTACAGAGCTTCATATTAGCTTGTAAACATCAAGGTCAATCTAAGTTCAAATTATGTTGAAGTCTGTACAGTGACCATATCTGACAACAAATAATATGATGAATATTTTTGGGGGTAGAATATCGTGAGAAAAATGGTAAGTCAAGCATTTGTCACAGCCGGGAAGCTTTTCATTTTTGACTTTGGAAATGTTACATATGATGCATATAAACATGTAAGAGACCACTAGCATACATTATCAGTCACATTTTCCAATCTGGATGCAATTAAATGTGTCATAAGTTTTTATTGCCTAGTTTATACAAATTACACAATATGCTGACAAAACGGTGAGATACATCTACAAGCTCTTAGTGTCAGAAAATACTGATGTAGAGATATAAAATAAGTACTTGAAAATGAGGTGCCACATTAAAGTGGGTAAACTTTGAATAGCTGCTTTGCAAAGTGAAGTTTGAAGGCTACTTTTACTATGTCTTCAGTATAGAGAAAAAGATCCTTCTAGTGTAGCAGTAGTTCTGAATTGCATTCCAGAGGGATTTTCTTCCAGCATTTAACAAGAGAAGGCTAAGAAGACTGACTCTCTATGAATGCAGATTATGCACTTAAAATTAGACTCTGTGAATAACTTCTTAAGTGGTTTTATGTACCAGAAATACCTCTTTCGTACCTGCACATTAGCTTCTCATCCTCTTAGAAAGATATGAATAAAAGAGCATTCAAACACCATCGAATATATGAATCAATAAATAAAATGTTTAAAAAATCTTAATTTGAATTTGGCTTCTTTCCCAGTATAATTTATTTTCTTCCTGGCAATATTAAAGCAGTTGGAATCTTCTAATCTTATTTCCTCACAGCTCACAAGAACTGCAAGTTTTCATTTTCAACAGTCAAGAAAAACTATTTCTGGCCATATTGGTTTTTTTTTGTACTGAGAATGTTCCTTTGATAGAAGCTGTATTTAAAGAAAATATATGTCTTTGAGATGCATCCATTTATTTTTATCAACCCAGTCTGGACCACACATCATGTAATCCTCTCCTTCAGAGACTTTCATTAGTGATACACCAAACCCAGTGCTCACTGGAACTGCTGGGTGTGGAAGAGTTGAAGGGAAGGCAATGGAAACTTTTTCAAGGTTGTTTACAGTAGCACAAGCACATCAGAATGAGAGACGAAGCAGAGTTTGAGTACTGCTATGGGTGTCTGCAACACAGATATAGTATTTTAAAGAAGACAGGCTGTGCCATAAAAGCAGGAAAGAGGAAGGAGATTGGGAAGCTATGAAAGAGGTTATGGAGATTCCCTCTTCTTGAGGAGAGTGACAGCAACAGGAGCAAAGGTTTGCCCAACAGTGGTAATGCATAAAGTTTTCTGTGCTTAAAGGCATACAGAGAGGGGGCTGGAGCATTAGTTGGGATTTGTCTCAAAGTGCTATAAGTAATGCTTGGTCAGCTGCTAGCTTTGACCTTAGATGACTGTAGCTGTACCTATTCCTGAATTATTATACCTTATTGGGATTCATAATATATATTGGAATAAATTATATAGCCCCTGATATAGCCCTTCAGGGAGAGTGAGGATGCCACTTCTAAAGACGAACACCTGCTCTACGTGTGACTCAGATGCTGCAGTCTGTTTTAAAAATTTCAAGTTGACATAAATCTTGAACATAAGCCACCAAAATACCCTTGCCTCAAAGAAGGCTAATTATATCTTTGGCTGAATTGGGCAAAGTATTGATATGTGGATGGGAGAGGTGATCCTTCACCTCTATTCAGCACTGGTGAGGACACATCTGAACAATCTGTATCTAATTCTGGCTTTTCCCCGTACAAGAGCAACATGGGATTACTGGAGCAAATCCAACAGAAAATAACCACAGATGTCAAGGGACAGGCTCTTTTCAGTGCTGCCTAGTGCCAGGACAAGAGGCAACAAACACAAACTGAAACACAAGAGATTCTCTCTGAACATTAGGAAGCACTTCTTTACTGTGTAGCTGATGGAGCAACTGGCAGAGGTTGCCCAGGGGGGTTGTAGAGCCTCCTTCCTTGCAGATCTTGACATGATCTGGGCATGGTCCTTGGCAAGTGGCTCCAAGTGGCCCTCTTTGAGCAGGAGATTATACCAGATTAGCTCCAGAGGTCATAGAATCAGAGAATCATTAAGGTTGGAAAAGACCTCTGAGATCATCTAGTCCAACTATCCAGCTACCACAAATATTGCTCACTAAACACATTCCTAAGTACTACACTTTCCTTAAACATCTCCAGGGACTGTGACTCCACCACTTCCCTGGCCAGTGTGTTCCAATGCCTAACCACTCTTTCTGAGAAGAAATTCTTACTAATATCCAACCTGAATCTCTCCTGGCACAACTTGAGGTTATTCCCTCTAGTCCTATTGCTAGTTACCTGGGAGAAGAGGCTGACTGTTGCCTCATCACAACCTCCTTTCAGGTAGTTGTAGAGAGTGATAAGGTCCCCCCTGAGCCTCCTCTTCTCCAGACTAAACAATCCCAGCTCCCTCAGCTAATCCTCATAAGGCTTGTGCTCCAGACCCTTCACCAAATTTATTGATCTTCTCTGGACAAGCTTTATGGTTTTGATGTCTTTCTTGTAGTGAGGGGCCCAAAATTGAGCACAGTACTCAAGGCGTGACCTTAGCAGAGCTGAGTACAGGGGCCAATCACCTACCTGGTCCTGCTGACTACACTATTTCTGAAACAAGCCAGGATGTTGTTGGCCTTTCTGGCCACCTGGGTACACTGCTGGCTCACATTCAGCTCAGCATCAACCAACAAACTCAGATCCTTTTCCTCCATGCAGCTTTCCAGCCACTCTGCCTCAGGTCTGTAGCCTTGCCTGGGGTTGTTGTAATCGAAGTGTAGGATTTGGCACTTGGTCTTGTTGAATTTCATCCCATTGGCCTCAGCCCATCAATCCAGCCTGTCTAGATCCCTCTGAAGGGCCTTCCTACACTTAGGTAGACTGATACTTCTCCTCCACTTTGGTGTTATCTGCAGACTTACTGATGGTGCACTCAATCCCCTCATCCAAATCATCAATAAAGATATTAAAGAGGATGGACCCCAATACTGATCCCTGAGGTGCACCACTCTTGATCAGTTGCCAGCTGGATTTAACTCCATTCACCACCACTCTCTGGGTCCAGTCCTCCAGCCAGTTCTTTACCAAGCAAACATGGTACATGTCCAAGCCATGAGCTGCCAGCTTCCCCAGGAGAATACTATGGGAGACAGTATCAAAGGGTTTGCTGAAGTCTAGGTAGCCTATATCAACAGCCAGCAGGTCCTTACCAACTCTTTGATTCTCTGTGAAAAAAAGAAGCTAATAGATTTTCTAAACCATGTGAAAAACTGGTCATTATTAAAGAGTGCAATATTGTCTACTTTTAAAGGATATTTGAATTCTAATGGCCTTAAAGAATTTGAATGTAAGGTCAAGGCTTCTTCCAAGACTTAAGAAACATAGCTGTTGTACTACTGATAGCATTGAGGGTATTGTTTGATAATGACAGTTAATACTGTGCTTGACTTTTCAGTAATTAAGAAATTCCTAAAAATACCATGCCTTCTCCAAGGCTGAGGCTCTTGAGTCTAACAATAACTAAAGAAACATTCTGAAGTTGCTGAAAAAATGTCTCTTCATGTTACTTTCCCTACAGAATCATATTTACTCCCACATGGCAAAATTATACAGTCTACCCTTCATTTCTGTTCCATGGATCGCATTATTTTCCATGGGGATCAGTCTACATTAACTAGTTTCATAAAATGGATGTACTAAATAATCACTTTTAGAAAAAAGTATTGCGAAATTATTGGATGTCTTGAAGTTTTGGCTTTGTTAGAAAATTCTATATAGATGGATTAAAAAACTAAATGGAAAAAGCAGTAACAACCACCATCAAAGCAAGCCAAACCTGTGTACATTACTCTTAGTTTGGTTTATGAAGTAATCCCAGTCACACAGTATCTCACATTTGATGAAAGCTGTATGTTTAACACAGTGACCATTTGACAATGATTTAAAAACTTGTGTGCGTGCAAAAATCAAATGGTCAGTATTAATGTTAAATATATTTTTCCAAAAGTACTTGTATCCTTTCATTTAATTGTGGAGGAATCATTTCTTAGGCTGAATCGGTGATTTATTTTTCGAAGATTAAGAACATTTATTTTACATTTCTTTACAGATCCTTCACAGTTTCATAAGGAATAACTATCTCACAATACATGAAAGCCTTTAGGAACACATTAAGATTAAATGAACTGGTCTCTGACCTTAAAAGATTATTGTTGCATAAATACAAAATATGCTGATATGTAAAGGAAATGTCTAAAATACTGTGTGGACTACAGCTCTAAATGATTTGTCAACCTCATTTAAAAGATTAGATATCTACATCTACGGTCAACAAGAGCTTTTGATCTCAATTTACTGCAAAATTTAGAAAATGAAGATCTAAATATCAGTATACTTATATCACAGAAAAGAAGGAGAACAGAACATACATCAATATCGTAAAAGTCAGAATTGATCCAAGGCAGTCAGCACCCAAGTTTAGGGATATTATTAAATTTTGTTTGTTGCAAAAACTTTGTTGCAAATATTGTTTCTCAGGCTTTCATGCTTCCTTATTTTGTGCTTCCTCATGTAAGATGTGAAATTACCCCATAGTCTTAGCCCTCAGGAAACAGCTTGTTGGGTAATGAACCAGAGGGATTCCACTTTCTGTGAAAGCTACTAGACAATGTCTGATTGACTGAGAAGGTGTTGTCCAGAAGAAGGGACTGCAAATCACAGAAGAAAATTAAACTCTGATAATGCCTCCAATAACACAAGGGAAACAAAAGCAAAACAAAACAAACAGCTGTGAAGACAAATATTACCACAAGAATCTGCCCTCCAGGCTGTTATTGAAAGTGGGTCAATGAGCAAAAATCCTGTCAGAGTGCTATTTTCAGAGGTGTATGATTATAAAATGATTTCTTCTGCTCTTAAGATACCATCTGGGCAAAATTTTCAATCTTGCAAAGTAGTTCAAAGGACCTCTCAAAAGAAGTACAACACTTCAATGCAAAAATTAAGGCAATTCCAAATTGGGGAACAAGGTGTTGCAAGTAAGGATTTATAAGCAATCAGAGGGAGTTAAATGCCTCTCTTGAAATTGGGTGAAACCTCGGTCACCAATGAATTACATAAGAGCTTTGCAATTGCTTTTCAGTGCATGGAGGATTTCAGTCACTAGTTTGATTCCTTGTTAATGGACTACAAGGGTATGATCAAAGAGAAATGTCAAATAATTGGTTAATGTATTCAAGGAAAGCTGTGAAAGATGGGTGTCTCCAGCCACTTGAGGGATACTCCTGCTTTAGCAAGTTTGGCAGGTTTATTAGACTGAAGAGTGATAGTTCTTTAGAGATTGAACCCCTGAAAAAGCACATTCTAAACAAAAGGTCCCATTCTCAATAGTCCAGTAATCAAAACTGAATCAATCTGGCTGGTTGAACAAGAAATGACTGACAGACCTTCTGAAAACAATATACTAAGATACATAATATCATACTGGATCTGATATGTGATTGATAATGCTTGTAATAACATCTGAAATCTGACAGATTCCATGAAGTCAATAAATTCAGCCACTATTGATTGATACTTATTTGTTCTCCTATCAGCGACAAATTACCAAATGCATTACAAGTGTTCATGGAAAAAAAAAAATCAGAATATTTATTCTGGTAATCCTAAATCACCTAATCCATTCTGATGATCATTTGGAAATAATATTTTCTTTCTGGGACATTTTTTCATTATTTAGTATATTTCAGTACAGTCAGGAACAGTTTTTGCTTACAGTACTAAGGAGTAACAAAGAAGCTGAAACTTTGTTAGGTACATGTAAATGTCATTGGTGTGGTTCTAAGTGTATTTCTATACATAATCCATGTATTAAAAATATTTCTTAATATTCTCTGCATATATTCTAGGTGTCAGAGCTAACTTTTAAATGCTTTATCCGTTGACAGTTGTGAGATTTCTTAGAGATTACAAGAAATCTTATTAACTGCAGCTTTTTAATAGTTACATGAATCAGTAAACAGCATATGCTTATAGCTATGACTCAGTAGTGCAATATATGGTTACATATGGTTTTCTCTTACAATTTCAACTTTTGATCCAATGGGTTTTGTAATTACACAGGCAAGTTACATATACAAAACTGCCTTAGCACCTCTTCTGAATAAGAGTAGGTTTATCATCAACACTAGATCACTCAAATCATTGGTTTGTAAAAGTACATCTTGAAAATACCCAAGATGGAGTCCTTCTCTGTTCTAGGGAACCTGATGCAATGTGCAGTATTCTCCCTAGTGAACAATTTTCTTCCTAACTTGGACTTCCTGAGCTACAGTAGTGTCCATTACAACTCATTTTGCAGCCTGTGTAGTGGTTTTGCTCTGATGGGCTGCTAAACTCCACCATGCTGCTCTCTCACTTTCCCTCCTCAAAGCAATGGGAAGAAAATATGGTGCAAAAAGGACTCAGAAGTTGGCATAACTCATCAGTTGCTATCACAAGCAAAACAAACTCAGAAGTGGGAAAGTAATGTAATTTGTTGCTAACTACTAACAGACTAGAGCAGTCAGAAGTAAAAGCAAAGTACAAGCATGTTCCTCTCATTCATCTTCTGCTCCCCCAGTTTTCTTTTGATCAGAGACAGTTAAGATCAGCCCTCTAATTTTGATGCCATAAAAGCTTGATGTGGAAGATCATCCTTTTATCCCTTATAATCTCCATCTATGATGCCAGCAAATAAAGCTCTGCATTTTATTGTCTTAGGATGAAGCAGCATTACTTTGTTAGTTTGTCACTCCTCAAAATCATACAAAACATGTTTAGGTAAAGCAGACTGCAACTAAGGGCATAAGTTACCATTGGACTTATTTCTCTATATGGTAATCAACCACCATGTTGCAATCCACTTACCCTTTAATGCACATCAAACATTTGTGGTGTTCTACCTCTAAGCACTTTTACAGTTTGAAATGCAGTTAAGGTGCTCTAATAGAATTTGCTTTTCCTTTGCATCTGTTTTGAGCAGATGATATCCACAATGTAAATATTTAATATGTAAATACCTACTGACCTCAGATAAATACATAAAACTCCAATATGTTGGGTTTTTTGAGAGGCTTACTTAAGGATTTCATTGGTCAACAGTACAGTATTTTTTTCAAGTTAAGAGCTACCATTTCCATTAAGCTTAAGGATTTAAAGTTAAGTTAGACCCCCAGCAATGTTTTCTGATTTTTTTCATCTTTTTCCTCTTTTTTTTTTTTAATGGGAAATTAATCTCATAGCTCACTGATTATTTCTTCAAAGGTCTGTCAGATCCTATGTTTGCTCAGTGCTTGAATGTATCTATTTGTTGATTAAGAAATTCAAAGAATGAAAAAATTCTCAATGCACACATTTCAAGAGTAAATTGGGAGAACATTTTTGAGGAGTTAGTTTTCTCTGAATCACTTTTGCAAAGGTACTGCTACCAGATTTTCCCACAGTAAATTTTCTTTAAGAGTTATTCTTATATTTCCACAGTTCTGGTATGAATTGCATGCCTTTTACACCTTATGATGTAAGCTGCAAGGCAATTCTCAGAACCACACTTTTGCAGGGGGAGAAGGGTTATGGCTACAACAGCTCTATTGATTTATAAATAATAATTTACTATGTTTTGTGCTAGCAAAGTTATAATACCTGTTCTTGCTACCATTAGCACAGAGACAATATATATAAAAAAAAAAACAACAAGACAGAAGTGTGTCATAAAGAAGGAAAGGGAGGGAGGGAAAAAGAAAATTATTCATATTCTTTTAATGGATTTAATTTTATATGTCTGTGATGGAAATACAAGCTATCAGTGCTTTATGGAATAATAAAATTCATTTGATTACAGTTCGAACAAATACGTGTATACATATTATACATGCATATATATACTTATGCACACACATATATGAACTAAAAACAATAATTAGCCAGAGTTTTGAAATTAGCTTTTCATTAGACATGCACACATGTTCAGATGCACACATACCCTGAGACAAGAATAAGCTGCAGCTAAGCTTTAAAAAAGTACATTTACAAAAAGCAAATATTTCCAAGGGCCTGGTATTTCAATCATTATCCATAACAAACACTGTGCTGGCATGGAAAAGAAACTCTTCTGATTAGCAGGACTGCCGAGTTGCAAGTCTCTTGTGTACTTTTAAATGAGCTAATGAGTGAAAAAATAAAGAAAATAGCATTTAACTATTTTCATGTGTCATGCTTGGGGTACAGCAGCAGAGTGTGAGGATGAAATGATACAGCACACTACAAAGGCTTTTGCTTGTGTTCAAAGAATGTGTATGACATTGTGCCTTCATTTCTTAGCTAGTGCACTGATGACAAGGAACACTAATGGTAGGTGTTATTTGCCTACCACCAGTTGTTTTACTGTCTGGGAGTAAAACAAAAATTCCTCTGAGGATTTGACAGAAGTTTTTGTATGGATCCTTTGTTCATGCTGACAATAAACAACTCTTTGGAAGCCCAGGTGCAAGTGAAGAGTGGGACTGCCAGCCTAGTTTTTCCAGGTCAGATGCTGTTGAAAGCAATTGGTGACTTTTCAACTGATAAGACAATAATTTAGAGATGAGTGAACATGTCTAGTTGATGAAGATAGATCAAATATTCTACTTATCTGTGAGATTATCATTCCAACTGTAGAATACAATATTTATACTAAATCATATTTTTTGTTCTATACTGATGTGACCTGGAAAATTGTGACAACTATTTATCATTATACCATAAATTTAGTTTTCATTTTTAATTTAATAACTGCTATTTATCTGGATTTGCTTTTTATTTTTTGAAGGTATGTATATTTGTGGACACCTGTTTTTGAGTTCTCAAATGCTCTCCTTTAAAAAAAATAGTTATTCAATTCACCTTTCAGATAAGATCATTCATAACATTGGCTTCCTTACTGATATGCATAAGGTAATTTTATTAAGACTGGGAGACCTCTGTCAAATTATGTATTGGGTAACCAAAGTACATAATTTTTATTCACCATCCTAAGCACGTATCAGTACTGATCTTCTCCTGACAACAATCTGATGTCAAGTTACTCACTCTTTCAGGGCAAATTACAAGAGCATCTATAATTAGCCTGGTGGTACAGAAGGTAGGGAGGAATCAGCTGTGAGTATCTCCGAACCATCTTCTGTGCAACAGAAAGGAGGAGATCCACATGGAACTGGGGAGGAGAGAGCTGCTTTTTTAAGCTTTCCTCAGAAATATCTAGAACTTATTTCTAAAAATGACAAAAGGTTCGTAATTTCATGAATGTTTTTAAGCTCTCCAATTTCTACACTGGAGAGTGATTCAATACAGATACAGCAAAAGAGTTAAAGCCTTTATTCTTTAAGATATAATCTGGTTTCACTTTGTGCCTTATTCCCAATTATGTATTAAAACCGAGAAAATTAGATTCAGAGAAATCTGAAAGGGCTCCTATTGTCTGGTGACAATCAAAAAATGGTAACACTAAATTCTCCTAAGAAGTATTTATTTGAAAAGGACAACTTCCAGATGTGTGATCAAATTTTTAAAGAAATTCATCAAGAACTACATGAAGTGAGGGAAGCTATAGGTGTTTCCATGTCATAGATCTTAAAAAAAAAAATAAAAAAAAATACATCCACACTTCTTCCAAAGC
Organism: Numida meleagris; assembly: GCF_002078875.1. Classification (NCBI taxonomy): domain Eukaryota; kingdom Metazoa; phylum Chordata; class Aves; order Galliformes; family Numididae; genus Numida; species Numida meleagris. The sequence continues at coordinate 123,729,554 of NC_034409.1, forward strand.
TTCATGTTTATTTAGACATGCAAAAAAATTTAAGAATTATAAAGGAAAAGGAAGATATATCATGCATTTACTTAAAAAACCCTCTTACCTCAGATGAGAATGAAAGAATTGAAGGGTCTTACAGTGGTAGTGCCTTTACATTAAAAGAACACTTCTTCAAAGGAAATAATTAAGAATGTGTTTTTTTCTTCTATCCATACAGATTTACTTATACTTTCATGGGAGAAGGAATATACAAACACACACACACACACACACACACACATTCTTGGCTACATTAATATCTGGGGATGGATGTCTTGACTATGAATTTCTCCTTGGCTTGCTCTTTCTCTTCAAGTTCTCTCAGATTCATTAATCACTCTCACTGGCTACAGAGGCTTTCTCAGTTTTTACAGCGTCTGAGCCAGCTTGCCACTGGCCTTAAACAGAAGCACTGTGGTCTTGGCAGTCAGAAGAAGGCAGATGTACTTTGTCCATTTTGTTTTCTTAAGACAGTCTATCAGATCCCTTTTCATTCGATGTAGTGAAGAAATGGCTTTCATTTATTCTGACAAAATAATCCAGTGCTCGTAAGTTTAGCAGGTAAAGTTATGAGTAATATCCTCATTATCCACCGTATTTAATTTCTACTTGGCTATCTAATTTCATTTTCTCCTTTCTTTGTTTTTAATCTTTACCACAAGCATTTCATTCAGCCTGTGGTTTTTACTTGTTTTGGGATAATCTTATCCTTTGACAATACAAAACAACTATGAAATATTCTCATAGCACTACAAAAACTCAACAGTTTCCACTTAAATCAAGCAAGCAAATTATCTGAAGCAATGACATTATTTGTGAATGTATGAGGTGCATTTCAGATTTCATGAAGCACTCGCTGGTAACTGTTAACTGTTTAATGAAGACAATAATATAATTCAGACTACAAATATATCATGCAGTAGGCTGAAGAATCTAGATGCTCTAATCTGCTCCCATACTTGCACTCAGGTTGGTTGTCTGAGAAGAGAAAACACAGACCAAAGGGCTATGGAGACAGAATTATCCTTTCCACGCATGATCTAGTCTACCTAACAATTTACTATTAAAGCTGTTGAACACAGTGGAAAGGAACTAATTTAATTGACATGATTCTCAGCCTAGACTTAGTAGAATGACGTTTAACACTGCATTAAGCAACCACTGGCTGAAAAGCTAACCATGTATTTTACTCATGACTAGTCGATAGAAAAATTTTAAAAAATGTCATGTTGAGCTCCAAATATAGACAGACTTTTCTATAGTAATTCACTTCATTTCAAAACATCAGTAATAGAATGTAATAGAGAAAAACCTGTTTTCATCTGCTATTCCAAATGCAGAATAAAATCCATGAGGAGAAAAAAAAATTCCGTAAGTAACATCTTAGTGTTTCTTATCTGCAAACACTAAATGGAAGTGTAATTGATCCACTGTCATTCTTTTCACAATAACTTAAATTTATTTAAAGAAATTACTGTTTGATTCTTTTTAAAAATAAGTAGTGGACATCTGTATAAAATGTCAAAGTGTCAAAATCTAAGAAACACTTGACAAGACAAAATGAGAGAAAATATATCCATAATTATTACATTTTCAGACAATTATCAAAGAGAATAACTACATCCTGTTGCAGATCCTATTTACAGAGATGAGGGTGACATGGTGGAGTAAACAATGACATCCAGTGGCCATATGGATTCAATGCGTTTCTGTGTCATTTTGGATTTTGTCATCACAAGTATTTATATTGTTTAGGGGAGTTAAAACTGCTATTGTTTTTATTTAGTTTTGGTTTTGTTTATTTCATGGTAGTAAGGACCCACTAGCTGAGGTTTTTTTGGAGCCAAACAATGTTGCAGGCTTGATATGCAGAGCTCCATCTCTCTAGTAAGAGAAATGTCAATGAGTTTTTGAATAGAGGCTTAAGTAGTTCATCAACAACAAGAATCACACTTGTAAATCTATACAAACAGTTCTTATTAATTTAATTTACCATGGAAAATGGTTAGACCACAAGTGCTTCCAGATCAGTATTACAAGAACAGATAGTGGATATTTATCCTGTTTTCTAGAGTATCAGGGATGCTGTTGGACTGTTGTGTGGCATTATGTTAATCTCAGATGAAAACCAACACAAACCAAACCAAAACTGTTGTTACTCCCAAAAGGGAGTATATATTAAGGATAAAAGGATTTAAATGCATTATGGTTTATCCAAGATGTAGGTTATCTCACTATGACTGAGACCAAAGCAAAGCCAGGAGGAGCTGACTCTAATGAAATTGGCTATAAGATGCTTATTTGGAATGTACTGCCTGATTCTCACTTGGGTGTTGTTATGAAAGCAAATATTTATTATGTCGTCTCTGGTGCACCAGTCACTGAATTGTTATCTCATATATCAAAGATAGCATGACATTTCTGGTAAGGGCTGAACCCATGTCAGAGCTTCCTACAGATATTATCACAGATCTGGAAATAATGAAGTCTATTTTTGAATTTTTTTTCCTTATAAAATACTGATTTTCTGAATGATAAAACTGTAAATTGGGCTTGACTCTTTTTCTGCCTTTTCTTCCCTTTCTACTGAGAAATCATCATATAGGCATCTCAAGACAGTGGAGCAATAAGATAAGAAAATTATTTTAGTTTCCACCACAGTGCTCAAGAAAAGCAATACTCCTAGTGGTAACTATAAGCAAACATCACAGTGTATAGTCCATGATAAAAAGGCCTCAGTTAGAACTCAGCAATGTCATATACAATTGTCATAAAAAATATTCTATAAGGATGATAATGTCCTAAGGTACTTTACAAACAACAGCAAAATTTTATTCTTAGCACAGAGAAAGATTCAGTAAGTGCTACAGATGGGAAGGTAAATAGGAAGGCTGCTCCAAAAGTCATGCCTATGTTGGCCCACAATGTCAGAAGCTGATTTTGGTGGTATGGCAGTAGAGGTTTTACCTTCCCACCAGTATTCCATTACATATTGTTTCTATGCAACATATGGCAGCAGAGGGGCAGTCTGACACAATGGCATCTGACATAGAAGTGTAGATGAAGTAAAAGCGTGTAATTGAATTCCTTCACATGTAAAAAATGGCACCCACCGCCCTTCAACAGCACTTGCTGCACGTTTATGGAGACCAAACAGCAGATGCAAGCACAGTGAGGCAGTGAGTGGTGTGCTTCAACAGTAGCAACAGTGACAATGTATCATCTCTGCCTGTGTAGATTTTTACAAGCACTACACTTTTGTTCATCCCTGGCAAAAATGCATAGGTAATGGTTGTGACTATGTTGAAAACTAGTGTTTTGTAACTGAAAATTTGCTCTATCAAACAGTGTCATTGTGCTCTTTGTATCTGTTGTAGTTTCCAATAGGAAATAAATAGAGGTATTACTTTTGGAGCGTACTGTGTACTTCCTTCAACAGATGGTAAATGGGGAAGCCATAATGGAAAGCAAACCTAGTAAATCTTAAGAGGGACTGAAGAACTGCTAACAGTCAGGACCTGTTATAAACTCTGCTAGGAGTTAGTTTCACTTGCAAAGATTGTGCTTGGTCTATGCAAACAACCTCCACTGCATAACACGTGTCATCCTGAATACAATAAAAGCAAATTAAAAAATAACCATGAAAGTTAACAAGCAATTAAGTACGGAAAGACCGGTTGTAACTTGTGGGTGTTCCTTTTGTACAAACTGTAAATGAACATTAGCCAGTACCTTTTATGTTTATTATAATAATTTTCCTCTTAGGGAAAAGTACCTTACCTTTGTACTTATGTCTCAGATTTCGTTTTCTGACTGGCACTATCTGACCCAGTTGGACTAGGTAATTTCAGTACCATTCTTGGTTCTGTTTATTTCATGAAACATCTATTGGTTGACAAGTTCTCCCAGAACTAGAACATCTAGAATCTACTCCATCATGTCTAACCATCAATCTACAGTAAAAGCTGACAACTGTATTTTATAAAAAACACATTATATTCCAAGTTAATAGAACAAAACCAGTTAATTCTTGAAAACATTGAAAAAGGAGAATAACTGAGAGGAAGAAAGTTTCTAATGAGATGTTTCCTCTGTCCTTAAGAATATTTGTAAAATCTTTATTAACTATGTCAGCTGAAAAAGTTTTGGTGATATTATTGTGCAATAGGACCACAAAAACATCCACGCACAAAGGTCTCCAGTTCAAGCCACTGTCCAAAATGCCAGTCCTAGGGGATGACGTGCTCTACTGCCTCACTGCTCTCAAAGGGGTATGGTTTCTCTTTATGCTTCATCTGAAACTGTCTTACTTCAGTTTATACCTGTATCACAAATAGCACACTTGGCTAACATACTCATACCCAAATCTGTGGGAGGCTTGTTTTCATTAATACAATTGCCTACTCCATGCAGACAGACGGGCTCCATGGTCACAGACTGAAAACGAATCAGACGAGTCTCTGAATTCATGCATCACTGTCTTAGCTTACTCTGCCTAGCTCCACAAATCAGAAGTGAAATACTAATGACAAACAAAGACAAGGGAATTCCATATTTTCAGATTCATTAAAATGTGTCTGTAACTGTACATTGGATAAGCTTTTCATTTAAAAGATGAGTGAAATAAAACTCCAGCTCATTTCACTAAGAATCAAATGAAGAAGAACAATAATGCTAAGACATAAACATAGCACAGACAGCAGCTGTGTCTTCTTGGGATGTTTATGAGGTACTGTACAGAGCTTTCCTGCAGAAAAGCTAAACAAACAAACAAACAAAATAATTATAAACAATTTATCTATGGAAGAACACTTATTTCATTCCTGAACTGCTTACAAGATTGGTCAAGCTTGCTACTGCTGCAGTTATGACTCCACTTACTGTTTCTCAGTAAAGGTGCACAGATGAGACCTCTATCTCTCTACATGATATTTCCATAACATCATGCTCAGTGTTGATTTAATTATACCATTTAGCTAACATGTCCTGAGAAAAACTTCTGTAACTGGTCGGGGAGGATGTCATTCTGGGATCATGAGGAAATCTCATCTCTCACTGGGACAAATTTTTAAATAAAATATTATATAATGTTTAAGAATAGCACACAATTACAGTAAGAGTAATAGCCTTTTGATTTTACAGTAATCCATACGTATGAGTTAACATTTAATGTTAATTTTAGTGCACATTCCCATAGTTTTACTTTATTCATTTGAAGTAGAAGAAAGTTGAGAATTTCACCACTGTGTTTTTCATTTTCTTATTTCCTTTCAGATCGATTTCCTCATTGTCCAAAAGGAAAAAGAAAAAAAAAAAGAAAAGGAAACTGTCCTATGACTACCATTCTTGCCAGCATAAGGAAAAGATCTAAATTATTAGAGTTAAAAAAAAGAATTTTGGGTTATCATGAGGGAAAACTAAAAAGGCAGAGGCTTGCAAGTAAGCTGTACAGGCTTCTGAGCCAAGGCTAATGTATTGTATTCAGGGAGTGTAAGAGTCTAATTAGAAGACTAGGAAGGCATGGGAGCAGCATGAGCAGAACTTTGTGTCTGTCATCACTCCCAGCTGGATCCTCCAGCGACACTAAATTTAAGAATTACAAGTTTTGGCTTCAGCAGTAAGTTATATGATAATAATTCTTTGCTTATTATTCAAAACTCGAAGGATGAGAAAACATAAGATATAAAAGTGTTGGTCCTTGGAAACAGTGAAATTACTCCTGATATATTCTTTGCAATACCAGGTAAAGTATCATTAAGAATGCCAATACCCATATGCAGGAAAAACTTAACTCTCCCAACTGGTGATAAAGTCTCTGACTACAGAACACCCCCCTTCTCAAGAAACAGCCTTCATCCAGAACACATTCTTTTTTATTGGACGATAGCTCTTAAATGAGCCCAGGGAGGGGTCGACCCTTCCTGTCCCATGGGAATCACAAGTAGATTGTCAGTGGGACAGCCACCTCCATCCCCAGGTGCTCAATCACCATCCATTCGGGCCATGACTATAATAATTAGGATGTGCATTCTGAAGGTATTTGGATTTTTAAGTTTTTATTGTTTTTTTTTCATTTATTTTGTTTTCCTGTGATAGTCACTATTTTTCTCTTCATTGACATAAGTGTATATATGGCGTGATACTTTCATGTTTACAACCTAGATATAACAACGATTAGATTACAGACCCACACAGCTTTCTGATGTGTTACTGGCTTGTTTCCTTTCAAATCAGAAAATTCTAGGATTTTTTTCTCCTCCAAAAGTTTAACCTGTTTCATTCTGTCACGTTGCATTACAAAAGATCTATGAGGTATTGTCAGTTTATAGTAGCCAGCTTGATACTCATATCTCATTGAATTCTAATATTTTTTTACTGCTAAATCTTTAACTATGGATCTGAAAGGCATATTAAATCAAATTATCAAGTATTTATTAATAATATTTTCAAAACATTTTGGATATCCAGTAGGAGAGTATAAAGTTTCTCAAGACTTGAACAGTTTTGAAAAATCATCTCACTTTGATTGTGAGAAGAATCTTAGATTTCAAAAAAATGAGGCATGCAAATAAGGGATCATTTTGGAAAAGGTCATCTATAACCTTTCTCAATCAGTACAAAGTAGATAATAATTTTTGTTTTTGCTACAAGGATGACATAAAAATCTATTAAATAAAAGACAATTTTCTTTTTTCAGTTAAGAATCATGAAGGTTTGTTATTATTTTGCTCATAAATCTTTTCATTAAGATCTTTATTACTTCCATTATCCCAAGGCCAGACACCAAAATTTTTGAGATAATAAATTTAGGAGAACCATCATAGTCCTTCACTGGACTTTTTCAACAATCATTGTCCTCTTGCCTAGAATTTTTGAAATGTTAGTGTAAGCTTTAAAAAGCTCTGTCAAGCAAACTTTAATTCCAATGAATTCACAAGGTATAATGGTCAGCCATAAATCTCAAGAAGAATCCTTGGAAATCCTTTTATGACTAGTTTTCAGGCTGATCTAAAAACCCGTGTCATTCCCTGCCTCTCAACCCCCAACTACAGACATAGGTATCTGTCTGTGCAGATACATATATGTGATTTCGTGTCAGTCTGTGATTGTACTCGCACACATATGTACACTAATGCATATAGTGAAGATACTATCTCAAGCCCACCTCTTAAATTTTGTTCATTTTGCTCCTTGTGGCAGTACTGGAGTAGAAATGAGGCAACTTTCAAAGCTAGATCGTTCATCTGAGAAGAATATGGTCCAATAATCAGTCATTAACTCACATGAGATGAAATTCTTAACTGTTAAGCAGGCACTAACACTCACCTTTCTCAGGCCCAGAAAATACCTTAGCATCTATAGAGTATCTGTAGATCAATGGAGATGTGAGAACTGTGAATTTACAGCCATTTCAAAGACAGTGACAAAGAGAACTTCAACCAGTATAAAGACAGGGAGAATTATATTTTCTCAAAGTCTCATGCAGCCACTTAAGTAGAGTCAAAAATAGTGACCTATTGAAAGTCATTTCCATCTATCCAGCAGCCAGGAGTCTACACAAAGTAACACATGTGACCTGCAGATACTCCCTACCCAAGGACCTTCCTGCCCTTACAGTCATGCTGTTGTCCTTAGACCCCCAGAGGCTTCACTTCAAAAAGACTGACCTGTAAAAATACCTTCTCTGCAAATGTCTAGAAGAAGCCCCCTGTAGGACTGATGATCTTCTCTGTTAGTCAAGTCCTAGCTTCTTACACTTAGTGTTGTTGAACTCCATGATGCGTTACTCTTAATTATGGACGCTGCTGTCATTCTCTGAAAGGGACTTCAGCCACTCAGTGATCCTCACCATTTGCAACTAGGTATTTTTAAGCAACTCCCTGCTCAACAATCTGGCTCCCATGAATTCAGATTTTAGTCATTATTCTCTCCATTCATTGTAGCCTGTTTATCCATCTCAAGCTAGGCAGCAAGTCATTTAAAAGTTAATCAGGGCAGTGCTCAGCATTTCAATAGCTGTCTCCTTTTGTGTGTCTAGACATTAGTTGAGGAAGCCAATGCAAAGAAATGAGCTACAGTTGCTGTCTGAAACCTCATACCTTATCCTTCCTGAATTTCAGAAATGGTTCATCAGGAAACTTGTGTTCCAGACCTTAAGTTTATTCTGAGTCAAATGAAAAACCAAAATAGATCCATTTCTATGCAGTTTACAACAATACTAACCAGCAGTCTTGAATTTTCCATCATCCACAGCATGAACTGATTATATATAAATGTTTTTCATTTAGGATCAAGAATTTATGAGAGCTCCTAGATATAGACACTTACTGTTAGATGACTTATTAAACCAGAACTCTAAACATTTGCCTAATTCTAATAGATATGCAGATGCAAACGCTGTGTCTCTGTCTTTTTTTTTTTTTTCGAACTAGAGCAAATGTTTCTATGGCTAACAGGGAGCATTAAGGAGTAAATAAATTCTAGTTTTATAGACTCACATACATATACATTCGAAACAAAAGACACATATAACACAAACAGTGGTCTGTTTGCCATGCCTAGTGTAAGAAAATAAATCCAGTTAACATCTTAGGGTGTTGCATAGGGTATGAAGAAAAATTAAATAGCATTTTGTTTTGACTGAAGTAGAAATATTGTGTTCATGATCGTTTTTATAAGCATTTCTTAGTTATTGCTTGTTCCTCCATATGTAGGATTCTTTTTTGTAGCTCCTCCATAACTAGTGTGATTGCTGTATAACTTGTTCATTTATAACTCCTTCCAAGAATAGTTCATTTTCTAAACAAATATTTTTAATATCTTAAATTCTCCAAAGAAGTAAAAGCCTCATTTTTTTCACATCTCTCTCTGTCTCTCTGTCTCTCTCCCTGCTCTCTCTCTGACTCCTTTTTTCTTTCTTTATTTTTTTCTTAATGAACATAAATTGGAGCTGCAGCAGGGTGGAAAGAATGCAGTCTGGTGTGAAAAAGCTCTCTATTGAAAACAAAACAAAAAGGCACCCAACTCAGAACACAATAAAACAGTATGCATAACATCAGTAGAGACACTAAAAAAATCCCCACGTTTTTAAATTCTGATTTCATCTAAAATTGCATATTTTCTTTCTTTTTTCTTAGTTACTTATATGATGGGAAAAATGATGAAAAATACAATGTTCCATACTTCAGTCAGTTCCATACTACTGTCAGTTCCTTAGTTAAGGAAATATTAGCAAGTTTGTGTTAGTACTTTTGTATAGTTTTACTGACATCACAAAAAGACTAAAACAGCTAAAAACAACAGTTTCACTTTACCTAAGTGGATAAGCCAGGCCACATCTGGTTTTATGTCTGCATCGATTCTGGGATAGAATGCTGATGATAGAATACATGGTGATATTAAATGATAGTCTGAACTTTATTCAGTTCTCAAACAACCGATCTTCCTTCAGTGCATTTCATCACTTACAAGAAATACATGGAGGTAACGTAGAAAATAACAATTAATAATTACTGAGTCACTATTTTCTTTAAACATTTCTTTGGATAAACATTTCATTTTTATTTCATTTTGCAGATCATTTGATGTGATTTTTATATAAAAGAGAAAAAAAATTAGAGAGATATTGTTATATTTGCCCATGCATTCATTCTTCAAATTCTGAAGTCAGGAATGTTTGAAATTTTCCATGGGAACTTTCTTATTGTACTAACTGTTACTTTCATGGAATAAAAATAAGATATCCATTGGGAATACGTTAGCTAAAACACATTCTTCACTGGAAGGCAATCAGAGTATTTTGTTACGTTATACTCCAAAACAAAACTGATGACAATTCTTTCAATAATTCTTGTGGGGTCAATTTCTTTTTTTTTTTTTTTTTTTTTTTGTTGGTGGTGTTTTATTTGCCTGTGAAAATGTGTTCTTTGTAAACTTTCAGGTTTCATATGTGAGTACTAATTTTGGTGAAAAAAATTAACATCAAGAAAGGAAGAAAAAATTCATGTAAAATTCCCTGACCAGCAAAAGTCATTTTCTTTGTCTTAAAAACTAAAGAAAGAAACAAATCCCTCTTCATTACTCATACTTCTTTAATATTTGAAATTGCTATAGAATGAGAGCTGAATTCTTATTAACATTTTTTTTTACTTCATGCGCATAACTCTAATTTTAGCTAAAGCTCAGACTTTAGTTTCATACTTGTTTTATTACTTTATCCTACTTTGTCTAAAGTATTTCTAACTGAATTTTTGTTTCCAGAGTGAAGTTATCTCAATCTGCTGTCCTTGGGAAAGAACATGTTCAAATTAAATCCATGACAAAGTAAATAAAAATATTGAAATGTAACATTAATTTACTAGTAACTACATAAATCTTGTCCATGAAGCATTTAGATGTATATTTTGTGGATATGGAAAGACTGACAAACAAGGACATTTAATCCTGATTTATCTAAAGACGCTTGAAAAGTAATGTTTCTGACTTCCTTTCCAATGTATCTATAGAAAGTCCTGGAAGGACTGCCTCCAAAGATGACTTGAGAATGTAAACTGTACAGTAAATTTAGTAGTTGGCTTTCTATTCAAAGTTGCCAATTTCATTTAGAGGAACTATTACTGGCTTTTAAGGTGGTGGTTTTAGCACATAAACTATGTCTACCAGGAAATTAACTATACTCACCAAGTCTTTTTTCCAAGATATGATACAACAATATTATATGTAGTTAAGCCTAAGTGATTCCTAACTCAAAATCGGTAACTGAGTGAGTGGACATATTCTTTGTTAAGCTGAGTTGTTTTACTTGGTGTCAGTGAAGGCACTGGTACAGAGTGAACTATAATGCAGGGAGAAAAATAATAGCCATGCTGTGCACAACTCTTCAGAACAGCTAGTGGCAATATGAGAACCATAAACAGCTAACTCATAGAGGCTGCTGAAGTCAGTGCTGCGCTTGCTACTCAAGCTGGTCACATAAAATAAATCATGTTCCACCTTCATGCACTTTTTTTGCCTAAAAAATAAGATACAGTTAAACACATTAATAACTTCAGGTTGAATTGTCACCTCTGAATCTAGGGCAAATGACACAGTGAGGTCAGGAGATTTTCCTGAGAGATTTAGCAAACAATATTTTTCATGATTCTACTTCCAGGCTGAAATTACAGTGCAATTGAAGCAAATTGCCATTTTGCATTTACTTTATTAGGATCAAGTTTCATCTCATGCATAGCGAAAAGATAATTCTGACTACAGTTTACTTATTTATATTTCCCATTTAACTCCCTGTGCTTGTATTTCTATAGAAAAATGTAAACTTCAAACCATGAAATATTACTGAAAGAGTAGATAGTAGGTGATAGATAAAGAAATGCTGGTCTTGTAAATACAATAGCTAAGACTATAAACCAAGCACAGCTGTAGAGATGTAAGAGGATCTTCCATGTCTTGTATACGCTATCATTTTACATCTTATTTATTTACACCCATTTGTACTAAAAATTAAATAAATCTTTGTCAACTTCTATCTGAGCTCAAGAGTCTAAGGGCAAGAATTTAATTTATAACTCTTTTCTAAATCTACTTCATGACAAATATTTTTACAAGATGGTGCCTAACTCAATTTGTGAAAATGCCACTTAACTAAGGGAAAACTGTTGTTGCTTTTGGAAAATTGTATTGAATTAATTACGTGCGGGACCTAATTTCTTTCTGGTATGGAATTCTAGTATATGTTATTCATTTAAAACTTGTTGTAATGAAACATAATTTTTATTTTTTAACAATTAAAAAAATGTTAAAAATGGAGCTTGATACAGAGAAGATGTTCAGCAAGGATAGCTTTAGGGAGCATGGGACATAGATAATGATTTGTTCATTGTCATTCATAAATCTAATCAAGAAATAATCATTAACTTTTGACAAAATCTTTTTGGTTGGAAAATGATTACTCAGAGAGTCTAAAAGAGTTTATGAGAAAAAGTTGGACTTTCAAATTTTCTTAATTTAAATAAGAGAAGTATGGCCAAAAAAAAGTTATTCAAAGCTGTTAGGACATTTGCAAAATGAGGAATACGGGAGCACAACATGCTATGCGTAAAAGCAATTTTAATTTGGTAGTAGAAGTATTTTAAAAAAACGCTATTTAAGATTTTAATCTTTTTTATCCATAAAAATTTCATTTCTTTTTCAAAAACTGTTTATAATATTTTGTATTTTAGTTCTGAAATTGAAATGAAAATATTAGAATTGACAACAATGAAAATGTATACTGTAAGCACATATCACAGAATCACAGAACTGCAGGGATTGGAAGGGACCTCTAGAGATCATCTAGAAAAAAAAAGCAGGTTCCTTACAATACGTCGCACAAGTAGGTGTCCGGATGGATCTTGAATATCTCCGTAGGAGAGACTCCACAACCTCTCTGGGCAACCTGTTCCAGTGGTCTGTCACCCTTACTGTAAAGTTCTTCTGTGTGTTAGTATGGAACTTCCTGTGTTCAAGCTGTAGGCCATTACTCCTTGTCCTATTGCTACGCACCACTGAGAGGAGCCTGGCCTCATCCATTTGCCCCCCATCTTCCTTTAGATATTTATAAACATCGGTCAGATCCCCCTAGTCTTCTTTTCTCTAGTCTGAACAGACCAAGGTTACTCAGACTTTCCTCATAAGGCAGATGCTCCAGGCTCTTTATTATCTTTGTGGACCTCCCCTGGACTCCTTCCAGGAGATCCCTGACTTTTTTGATCTGGAGAGCCTGGAAATGGACACAGTACTCCATATGTGGCCTCACAAGGGCAGAGCAGAGGAAGAGGATCACTTCATTCACCTTGCTGGACATGCTCCTTTTAATGCACTGCAGGATACCACTGGCCTTCTTGGCGACAAGGGCACACTGTTGGCTCATGGCCAACCTGTTGTCTGCCAGGACACCCAGGTCCTTCTCCACAGAGGTCCTCTCCAGCAGATCATCCTCTAACCTGTACAGATGCATGCGGTTATTTCTCCCCAGGTGCAAGACTCAACACTTGCTCCTCTTAAATCGCATCAATTTCCTCCCTGCCCAACTCTCCAGTCTGTCCAGGGCTGGATTCTTTATTTATTCAATAGATTTTAAAAAATAAAACTATATGATGCCACAAATAATAGTGCCTACATTGTTCTGTAACTCACTAGCATGGACTTAGAATGAGCAGGCTTAAGTCTTTGGAAATAGATGAAAAATAGGGCAGAAGGATTTGAAATATGGTGAAAAGAAAACTTGTTTTAGAGAATATCTAACTTAAAGCAAAAACTGGAAGGAAGAAAGAGTTTCAGTTCAGTGTGTCGGACAATATTTTGCAGATAAAGCTCTAATTAGCCTTAATCCGCCTTTTTATTTGAAGTTAAAATACATTTTTAAGCATTCAGCATGTTTGTTCTGGAAGACAGTTAAATATCTTAGTCCTCAAGGAATGTAAATTTTAGTTCAATGTGAAGCTGACTTTTTTTATTTATTTCTGTAATAATGGTATAAAAAACAGGCAATGAAATACACTGAGTGTGATAGTTTGAGAACAGGTGTGTATTTTATATGTAAAGGCTTTTTATCTGTGAACATTAACTGCTTTGCTTGCTTGAAAAAAAAAGGTGTAAAAGCTGTTTTCAACAGCATGGCTGTTTTATGTTGAAAAAAAAAAACATTCACTTTGTTCAGGCTTAGACTTATACAACACAATGAATTTTGTTGGAGGTTATTATTTCTTTTAAACCCATTCCAACAAAACGCAGCTCAGTGATCAGTGAATCTTTCCAATAAAACTTCTCTGAAAAATAGCAAGGTTTTATGATGTATACTTTCTTTTGTCTTTGGCCCATGTATCTTATATGAGACAGATTTTCTAACTTTCAAATCTCTCTACTTAATTACCATGACAAGAAGTCTCTTCTCATGATGAGATTTTTGGTATTTTGTTTTAGTTCCACATAGAGGATTTGTTACAGGATGCCATGTTAAATTATTCAGTCATAAGAGCTAGACTGCTCATCATATGGATGGAAGCAAGCAATCACCTAATAATCTAGATTTTTCTCATCTATGCTGTGAATGTCACTGAGCTGTGGAACATAGGTGACGTCAGTGCTGAACAGTGAAATACTATGTGCAGGACTCAAGGTCTCCTGCTCTGAAGGTTCTTTTTTTTTGATTTGTCATAGACAAATCCATAGCTTTGTACTAACTTTAATGTAAGTTTTTCCTTTTCTGTGATAAGGTGCTGCAATTAAATTGGATTTCAGGTCACCATAAGCTTCAATGTTCTTTTTGTGAATGTAAGAAGTATGGAAATACAAACTGATGTACTTCATACTCAAATCTGAGGAACACATTTTGTGGCATAATTCTCAGTTCAAACAATTCCCAATGGAAAAAAACATCAAAGATTTCCTTTTAAAGCTTCACCTAGTTTCCTTTGCAAGGGCCAAGATGCATTGCTTGGCACTCTCCTTTTGGTTTCTATCATGGCTTACTGCTGTAGCACTTTTTGAAATTTTTTGGTTCTTCTGGAAAATTGTATTGAGGAAGAGCTTAAAAAGATAACTGCAGACTGCAGTGGGCTCTATAATTTGTAACCTGATGAGTAAGCTGGAAATTCAAGATGGACTAAGAGAAGAAGTTATGTTTTTAATCCATGTTTTAAGCAATGATTGATAGTAAGAAATACGGAGACAGAGCTTTCCTTGTAGGCAATGGAAAAAAACATAGCATATAAATTGGACAAGAACCATGATATATTTCCAAACAAAATGAAAAACAACCTCGCCATGCTTGTTACTTAACACTCCTTGTTCATGGATACTGTTACATAATTAATACATGAAATACATATTTATTTATGCTCTGTTATCTGGCAAATATTCAAAAAAGCTGAAACTTTCAGAAACTTATTCAGTTGTGCACTTCTGTTCTTGCTGGCTGTATAATTCTCCTTCTGGGATGAGTTGATAGATCAACACATTTTGCTCAACTATCTTAAATAAGTTAAGTTCTGGATGCTTGGTGTCTCCCGGCCATCTTTTCCTCTTGTTCCCTTGGTATTACTTAGCCAGCTAAAGTGGGTATCTTCTCTGCTCTTCTTCTCTTGAATGCCTATTAGGCTCTGAATGTTTAGAAGTGAAGTAAGTCCATAAGCAAAATAATAATGATCTCAGTAAAAACACTGCTGTGTCTGTTAATGGAAAGTCAATGTTTAAAATAAATATAACAAGGATCTGTACTGGCATAAATAAATTACTGTTAGCCTGGAACTACTGTCTAGCTAATACTGTCTAACCTCCCTCAAGCGAAAATATTGTTCATAAAGGAAAAGATAAATATCCAGGAAGGATTAAGTGGAATAAAGCAATGTGTGGACAATTCAGTGAACATGTGTTTGTTCTAACTTTCAATTTTAACTTGCATGATTTTCTGAGAAATTATTTATTAGCACAATGAATAGGTGAAAACTTAGTTCACAAACGTGTGTAGTCTCACTATCATTTTCCAGATATCTTTCCCTTTCTCATTTCCTTCCCCTTCTCTTCCTTTTTTATTTCTCCTTTTTAAATGTTCAAATTTACCTACACTGTTTTCAGAGTTAGATCCTAACATCCATACCCCATTTTGCTCTTAAGTAAATCAATATTTTCACTAGTGCTCTTAAAATATTTTTGGCTTATATGAAGTTTAATGTTGTTCTAGTTTATTTCAAGACTAACACCTAGGAAATGTTTTAGGGTGCTCCAATATTTATTTATATTATTATTATTATATATTATATATAATTATATCTATAATTATTATATATTTATTTTATTTATATTTTAATATTTATTTGCTCCAATAAGTAAATTTTACTAAAATCTAATGAATTCTTGGACTCATTACAAGACTCTGATCATAAATAAGTTTATGAACTGACTACCTGATCACAGATTTTTAAACACCTGCCACTGTGTCTTTCTGACATTATTGATATTTCCCAAAAACACATGTGTTTGCGATTGTAATCTGAGACTTTTTGTAGAAAACAAGTAATCCTTAATAGGCCTGGAATTCCAAGTTATTAAATTTTATGTTCTGAAGTCACTGATGTTTAATCATCAGCTAACACTGAGCCTTCTCTGCCTGTTTCAGTAGGAAGACGTGAATCAAAATGGATCAGGGATAAAGTACAGATTTGGTTTTAGAAATCCAGCGTATGTTTGCTTGCACTTTGAATTGGCACTAAAAACAATTTTAAAAGAACAGCTACAAGGATATGTAGTGAGATATGTAGTGATTTACCATCAGAATGGTAAATAAATAACAATTTTTTTTTATTTCATAAAAAAATCTCAACATTAAAATACTAAATATTCTAAAACTCCTATATTATGCCAAAAGAATAAAGAGAAACTTGGCTACATGGAGAACCTTATATTCCTTTGTTTGAACAGTTGCAATTAGATATTGTTTCAGATATGCACTAATGTATGGAAAAAATGAAAAACTTACTAATGGAATTTTGTGACTTTCTGTACAAGATGGTGTCTTACGTAAAATAATTATCTTCTCAGCATATAATCTAATCTTCTTCCATTTGAGAATGAAGCAAGACGTTTAACATCCATCATATAGTTTCTTCCTTGTCCTCCTTTTCTCATCTTGCTTTCATTGAGTGTTTTGTTTTCCTGACACTAGTTTACAGCAGAGGAGGTGCATAATGGACATAATGAACGTAAAGATGTTCCTTATATGTTCCATTTCATTGCTTTGAGACAAAAACACAAAAGCTTTTTTGTTGTTGCTGTTGTTTGTTTTTGTGTGTGCATGCATGTGTGCATGGTGTGTGCGTGTGTATGCATGTGTGTAGGAATGCATTGCTTTTACTGCAGAAGGATTCAGTATGTTAGAGGAGTCGTCCCATCGTGATGAAAATTTTCATCTTCTGGGTAAATTTTCAGATAAGTGTCACTAGAAATATGGACATGTTGAAAATATAAAGTACCTGAATCTAAAAATACACATGAATATATATATATATATATTGTCTGAGTAAGTATTTCAAACTAGTTTTGAAGTGAATTAAGATACTTGAAGACCTGTGCTATAGGCCTTGAATTTGAATTAATAGTCTCTGTGAAGCCAGTGAAAAGCAAATCTACTCATGGTATGTCGCCCTCTCAAGTAATGTTATTGTAAACTTGAACTCTTCTAACTCTGGTGAATTCAGTACCAATATGTTACAAAATTAGAATACAGATTCAACAAAATAAAAGTGCGTAGAACAGAAGCCACATTGTCAATATTAAAATCAAGATCCCAAACAAGTTTTTCCAGCTTCCACAGGATCAAGGAACAGTAGTTCACTCACCATGAAACAAAAAAACCCTTGTCTCGTAAGATCTGAGAACTCATTTTGTCATTTTATTTTCTTCCTAGAAGTAAAGATGGGAACAAGAATAACTTGAAAGTACACAAGTGATTGCTCAAGAATCCACAAAATAATGGTGCTACATGAGTGTACATTCTCACTGATTTTAGTGTTTGATTTTTTAGATATGATTGCATACGCTAGAATTGAATTGTACCAGAACAAAAATGATGAGATTAAACTTGCTTTTTAATTTCTGAAAAATATTGTTTAAAATACAAATTACAAGTATAGAAGTTCAACTCATTCCAAAGTAGATTGAGAAATATTGAAATTATTTGGGTTGCTTTGAAATGAAAAATCACATGAAACAGTCATTGTGCTTTAAGGCCGCAAAGCCACCAAATAAGCTGAGTCAGAGGCTAAATGGTGTGGATCAAGCCAGTCTGCTCTAAAATGAGCTAGTTCAAAGAACAATGGTTTAAAATTAATTATGACATTTGACTTTTGGATTTGCAGTTCGACCTTTGCCTTCTTTCTTTAGGCAGTCTAAACTTAGCAGCCTACATTTATCTGCCCTTAAACTCTGAATTCCTGAAGGATGCAAAATTTTGCACAGTTCCAACATTGTGCCATACCCCATGTGCATGATGAATTCTACTCAGCAGTTACGGGAATGAAAGTGAACTACTTGATGTGTTTAGGGCCTCTGGATGCACAAGGAACACTGATAAACTAAAGAGGCCCTTGAAAGTCTATTAACATGTTTAGGGGGCTGGCCCTCATAATATGCTTAGAAGAGGTTAAGGGAACTAGGCTTAGCTTGGAAAACTAATTGTTCCTTGTTCTCTCAAATAGAGAAGGGTATTAAATAAACCTAGTTCAAAGTAAAGAGAATGAGTTATTTTTTTCACATGTCATTATGCCATGAAGCTTGCTGCCTCATAATTTTGTGCATATTTAGCCTATATTCCTTCAGAAAGTGATAAATAAGAAAGAAATCTCTTCCAAGGCTATTAAATAGAAAGACACTGTGTCTGTCATAGAAGAACATCTTGACTTTCATATTGCTGTAGCCCATAATAATCCTAAGCAATCATTCTCATATACTTCACTCTTCCTTGGGGATATGATGTCAAGTATCGTCAAGAACCAAGCTAGATGGACCTTTAACCTGATACAGTGGTGGTGTTTTTGTGTGCTACGTCACTGACAACCAGAGTGATAGGTGAAGGAGAAGAGAGAGTCTAGATCATTCCTAGTAGAAAGACAAGCAACTTATGGTTTTACCAGCTGGTTGGCTATTTAAGAGTAAAATCAGTTTGAGCAAACAGGAAGAGAAGAAAACTTCCTCTTGAATCAGCTGTCCAAAGAGTCAAGTATGTGGGTGAGCTGTGAAAACTGGATTTGTTTATTGAAGCATGTTATTACAGTATATACACTGTTGACTGCTGAAGTTCTCCTACCAGGTCAGGACAGGAAATATGGTTTTCCATTCTTTCGTTTCAGAGATTGACACTGTTCAGCGTCAATATTCTGCTGTTAGAACCATTTAGGTTTTGGGCTAATGAAAACAAAGGGCTGATAATAAGTGTTCTTAAATTTCAGTGAATGAAAAAATGATAAATTGGACAGAAACTGATGGAGGTTCTTGTAATCATTCCTGGATACGAGTTTGATTATCCAGTCAAGTTATGAAAAGGAAATAAAATATTTTCCTCACAATGTTAAACCATTTAAGATAATCTAGAGAATAAATAGTAGACATGGTTAAGAATGTAACTGAATGCTGATTAAGGTTGGGTGAACTATTCAGAATATCAGAGCCAGAACCACCAAATTTAATTAAAATTTATATTTTGCGTATAAATTCATTTCCACATTTTGATTTACATTTAAGAATGGTTTAGAGAAATAATTCACAAATGTTGTAAATTATATAGCTGCCGAGATTCTTTGTCTTCTTGTTCAGCAGGAGACAAGGCATTTGGAAAAGAATTACTGGCACTGCTACAATACTGGGAGACAATAAATCCTTGTGTTTTAGGTAAATAAATCATTTATATTATATGGACATCAGCAAAAGTGTCTTCTACAGTTTTTCCAAATCTAAGTCAACCCAGTTTACAGGGACGTTGCTTTCCTGTGCACAATTAGGAGAGCTATTAGGAAGTCTATTAAGTTCAAGGATACTGTTAGATTGTTGTTATGTAGTGTTATTACAAAACTGTGCTAAAGATAGATCAAAGAATCTTGCTGCAAGCAAATTATTTTTTCTGTAAGAAAATTAATTTTGGTTTTAATTATGTTCATAGAGAACATACATAATCAAGAGAATTCCTCAAACTCTTCACTATATTTAATGACTTGATGCTTTTTCTATCGCATACTGTATCTTGTTTCCAGTCTAGGAATTATTTTATCTATTCAGAACAATCAATTCAAAATTCTAATTTAAGATTTGGGCATATGCAAAGACAGAGACAGCGTAAGTACACCTGTATAACAGTGTATATCACAGCTCCAATTCTTTTCTGCTTTCTCCTTCTCCCTTTTAAAAACTAATTGGTTTATTGTTCAAGTTTCCCCAATATTTTCCCCAATATTGCCAGTTACTGCCAACAAGGAGAAAAAAAAGAGTAAGCAGAGTCCCAAAGTACTCCTTTTTCATTGTAGCTCCCTCTTCTCCAGTAACCTTTCTTTAGTCTCTTCACTTTATCATTTTTCACCATTTCTACTTCAACTAACAGTTCTCTTTACTTGCATGTAGTTTTCATTCTAATATATGTCAACATGGATGCAACAGGAGAACAGTGAGCTTTTAAAAACCATTTAAAAAATCAATTTTTTAATTTTAGTTAGAGAATCTGAAGCCTACCTGATATTTTACATGGTTGGAAAAAGAATCATCAACAGAATAATAAAAAAACAGCTGTTGTCCTAGGTCAGAACGTTAAACCATATAATGAAAATAGGTACTGGTTTAGGCTTTGTACTTCTTCCTCTATGTAAATTTTAGAAACAAAATCTCAGGCACTTGTTTTTAAAAAAATATTGGCCTAAACCAATTTCATGTTTCTGACATGCTGTTCATGTTTTTGGTTGAAATATGTTTGTAAGATTAGAATATAGCTCACTTGAAAAGCTAAGTACTTCACTATATGGAAAATAATATGGAACAGTATACCCAACTAGTGAATTTGGAACTGTCAGACCTAATCAGAACAAAATACAAATATATATTAAAATAAAATATAGTCTTTTGGACAAAAAAGGAATACATTTATTTTCAAATATAATTGTTTATTATTTTTTTTTCTACTTGTGCTTGAAGCACAAATTAACAATTTTTTTTTTCCAACCTGAATGAAAAAGCTGGGATACCTGCTGATTTGGCTGTTAGACATCTAGCCCTGTTATCCTATCACACTGGGTGAGAATCTATTGGGTTTCAAATGCATGGTAGGTAGGACAGGTGACGTGTTCTGGAACAGTGAAACTTCACAGCACAGGTTGCACTGTCTGATGGTATAAAATCAGACAGCTCCAAGCCCTAAGCAGAATTTAGACTAGAAATGCATCTGAGTGGCAAAACTTGTTGATCTCTGGTGGCCAGGGATGCTTTCACTGATATCATCCTCTGAGGGCTGAATGACTGACCCATAATCCTTCATGAAATTTCTGTGTCTAGGTTATGAAAATGCATTGTATGCTGCTTGATAAGAGTTTGACCCAATCTTGAGAAGGCCCACCCAGGTGACCAAAAACCTGTAAAACTAAGAATACTAGAAATTCTGGGCAACTGCATGCTGTGCTAAGTGAATCGTAGAATCATAAAACCATAGAATGGCCTGCACTGGAAGGGACCTCAATGATCATCAAGTTCCAATCCCCCTGCCACAGGCAGGGCTGCCAACTGCTAGATGAAGTACTATATCAGATTGTCCAGGGCCTCATCTCCATTTGCATTTAAGAATAGTTTTGAGAAAGAATTAAAAAATGTTGTAAATTATAAAGCTGCACAGAATCTATAATGTTCTATAACCTGGTCTTAAACATCCCTGCGAACAAGGCATCCACAGCCTCTCAGGGCAACACATTCCAGCACCTGATCACTCTCACAGTAAAAACAACTTCCCCCAGCATCTAATTTAAATCTCCCTTCCTTTAGTTTAAAATAATTCCCCTTTGTACTATCACTATCTACTTATGTTAAAAAGTTGATTTCCCTCATGTTTATATAAGTGCTAGAAATTGTCGGTAATTATGCTAATTTCTTTTTTATGTAATAATAAATCTCTAATGTTAATCACAACTCCGTGGCCAATCCTCATTCTAACAAGGATTCCTAAAGAAGCTGCCTGTCCTCTGTATCAGGTGACAGTGAAGTAAAGCCTGGGGATTTACCTTCATCTGGGCATTCAATATGTTTTGCTGGGCATGGCTTGCTAAGTGTTGCCTATTTAAAAAATGTAGTGAAGCAAGGCAAACAAAATACTGCTTCACGAGTTGTTGGGATAAGCAAACACTAAATTTAAAAAAGGAGACAGCTCTAAATGATAACATTCATACCCAAACATAAAAGATCCACTGCAAGGCAAATTTTGGTTCAATTCACCTGACACAGGAGTCATTCCTGTTTTCATTTTGAATCCTATGGGAGAACATGGCTTTTGTTAAGCTCTTACACAGAAGAGAAGTCAGTCATACTGGTCATGTGAAATGTTCACAAAGTGACTTATCAACTTATTTAATTGTAAGATTTAATTTTCACAACTGACCTGTAACTCCAAATGCTCTACTAGTCATTCACTTTTTGAAAAATCTCTGATTGCTCCACCTATAAAATTGTCTTCTTAATATGGACACACCTCAAAATATCCCAAACTCAAGCTGCTTTTGAAAACAATCCCATGAGTAGCACCAGAAAATTTTATTGTTTTTCACTTTTCTTTTAATAAAATGTGATTATGATATGAAGAACCCTTTCAAGTTGTTGTATATGTTATTAACGGTTGTTAAATTTTCAAAAGAATGTTCAAGGTATTCTGAAACCAGTCAAGCATCAAAATTCTGCTCCACGAGTTACTACTGTCATTAAATAATATGGAATAGAAAATGAGAATTAAAAAGGGAAAGGCTAAGCACATTTTGCTAGAAAAACACAACTCAGACAGCCACAGTGAAGAACTGCCAAAGAAGCTTTCCAACACCAATAAGAAAAGAATTTTTAAAATAAGAAAGTTTATTTTAGAAGTGCTGTGTGGTACAATGTCTCTTCTGCAGTGAATATTGAGTAAAATATAGCATATAATAGAGGAAATTGAACTGCCATAAAAATTATAAATAAATAAGCCATTTTCTGAACAGTCTTCCATTGAGATTGCTTTATACAGTAATAGTTGGACGCAATCCTTTTGTGTTTTATTGACTGTATTATTCTTACAGAATACCAATTCCCTAATGAGGTCAAAATAAATAATAATAATAATAATAATAATAATAATAATAATAATTTATTTTATTTTGACAGAAAAAAGAGAAAATTGAGAAAATATTTTTTGGTAGGTACAGGGGAGTAATTATTTTAGGATTTTTACTGAGTTTTTCTTTTAAATCTATTTTATCTGCTATTTACATTTGACATAAGATATATAATTTCTTTACAACTCAATGTAAAATACACTATTTCCAATAGCCATTTCTTTCTACGTAAACGGAAGTTATTTTGTTTCTTGTATAGTGCAAGGATGCCTGCAATATTAGAATTGTGCAAGGCTGTTCCATTCATTGTTTTGCTTGTTCCTTCCACCCAAGATAAATGATCCAGGCATTTCCTATTTCTCCCATTCCAGTTCTCTCTAGAAAAGAAATTGGTTCCTGCGTAAGGTAACATCAGAAGACAAGGAAGTATGTACGACATGACAACATATACATATCTACTTTTTAAGATATTTTATTTATTTTTTATTACCATAGTGCCTAAGCATGACAGTTAAGAAAGTCTGTATGAAAGTGAAGACTTTACAGTTGTAACATGGCAGAGCTTCTGTCTAGAAAGTTGATTAGTGAATGCAGCTCCAGTTGATATAAACTGGATCCACATGTATGCACTATGCCTGTCACAATTCTATGTTCAGACTCCTGAGTTTGAAAGCTGGTGCCAGAAACAGTCTGTGTAAATCCAGCATAGAATCTGTGTATACTTCTACTTATTTATTTATTTTTAATCAAGATGTCCTTTTTATTTCAACAATTGCTTTTCTTACTAAGAATGGTTATTTTATTTCCTATTTCAAAGGAAGTAGAAATAGCAGTATTCTTAAAATCTAAATTAGGCACTGACTTCTGGTTCCCAGTACTTAGATGAAAAGAGGATTTAAATCTTGCATCTCATCAATCATATATTATTTGCAGTCCTAAGAAAAGAAAAGAAAAAAATGAGTGACAGTACCTGTCACACTAAATTTTACCACTAAGAGTGTTGTGGTTTATCCTGGCAGGTGACTGAGAACCACACAGTTGTTCACTCACCTCTCAAAAGGAAAAAAGAACAAAGTAGAACTTGTGGGTTGAGATAAAACTATTTACTAAGATAGAAAGAAGGAAAAGGAAAGGATAATAATTATGACAAATATATATACATATATGGATGTATATAGCAAGCAATTGCTCACCATCCCCCAACCAATGCCCAGCTAGCTCCCCACACAACAAAAGAGAGAGAGATGAATTCCCACTCCCTTCAAAACTCCTTCCGCATGATGTCATATGGTATGGAATATCTCTTTGGACGGTTTAAGTCAGCTGTCCTAATTCTGTACCCTCCCAGCTCCTTGGGCCCTTCTCTGAGAATGGCCTTGGCTCTGTACAGTATTGCATAGCAGCAACTGTAAACACTGGTGTGCTATCAACATTGTTTTTCTCCTAGAACCAAAATATAACATCATATCAGACACTCTGAGGAAAACAATTCCATACTAGCTGAAACTAAAACAAAGAAGAACATTGAAATCGTTGATACTTTTATGGAAAACTTGCAAAGAATAAAGATGTTAATCTCCAGTAGTATTAAAAGTAAGTTACAGTTGTGGAGTAAATTATCTTGGTCAGAGACTTTGAGACTGTAATGAGAAACTGAGTGACAGCTTTAACACAATAATCTTGGTCTCACTCTAAACCTGAAACTCATTCAGAATTCCTCTTCATGTTCCTTTGGTACAAGGCTGCTTAATTTCTCCTGCTGTTATGTTCAAAAACTTCACTTGACTCAAACATAAATATAGCCTCAGGGGGTCTGTAATAAGATTAGGAACAAGCTAAAAGTTTAAATTGCCATCTTGTTGAGAAGTTTAAACTCACAATTGCAATTTGCAAGTTGCAACCCTTCATCTAAGCCTTGCAGCAGGGACTAAAACAATCTATTGATTTTTATGAAGAATCAACCTAAAAATGTATTTTAGTTTCTGGAAGACACTGATGGGATACAGAAACTGTTTAATAATAAACTCTGAAGAATTGAAAATGAATAAAATTTCACCCCCAAATGCTATTCTCTGGCATTCAAAGATACACAAAATTTCTATGTTAAAGTGTGATAGTCATAATACTGGTACTAGAGTCGAAGTTAAGGTGGAATAATGGTGTATAACTACCTTAAAAATGAAGTAATCAATATGGGAAAAAAATAAGTGTAGACCACATCTTCCATTTATAACTGTGGTTGCTAAACTCAAGGAATTTATATATTATTTTTTTAAATATCTATTCTGTGATTTTTTATTTCAGTAGATAAAGGAAAAGTAATTGATATCATCTACCTGGACTTGTGCAAAGTATTTGACACTGTCCTGCATGACATCCTGGTTACCAAATTGAAGAAAAATGGATTTGATGGATGGATCACTTACTGGATAAGGAATTGTCTAGATGGTTGCACTCACAGAGTTGTGGTCAACAGCTCAAGGTCCATGTGGAGACCAGTGACAAGTGGAGTTCCTCAGGGATTAATACGGGGACCAGTACTGTTTAACATCTTTTTAGGCGATATGAGCAGTGGGATTGAGTGCACCCTCAGCAGGTTTGCAGATGACACCAAGCTGAGTGGTGCAGCTGACATACTAGAGGGACCTGAAAAGGCTTGAGAGGTGAGCCCATGCCAACATCATGATGTTCAACAATGCCAAGTACAAAGTCCTGCACCTGGACTGGGGTAATCTCAAGCACAAATAC
This sequence comes from Numida meleagris, assembly GCF_002078875.1. Lineage (NCBI taxonomy): Eukaryota > Metazoa > Chordata > Aves > Galliformes > Numididae > Numida > Numida meleagris. Next base: position 123,755,182 of record NC_034409.1, read on the forward strand.
AGATTGGGCAGAAAATGGCTGGAGAGCAGCCCTGAGGAGAAGGATTTGAGAGTGTCAGTTGATGAAAGACTCAACATGAGCCAGCAATGTGCACTTCTAGCCCTGAAAGCCAACCATATCCTGGGTTCCATCAAGAGCAGGTAAAGAGACGTGATTCTGCCCCTCTACTCTGCTCTTGTGAGACCCTACCTGGAATACTGTGTCCAGTTCTGGAGCTTTTTATAGGGTACATAGCGACAGGATGAGGGGAAATGGCTTTAAACTGGAAGAGGGTAGATTTAGACTAGATATTGGGAAGAAATTATTTACTGTGTGGGTGATGAGACACTGGAACATGTTGCCCAGAGAGGCTGTGGATGCCACCTCCCAGGAGATGTTCAAGGCCAGGCTGGATGGTGCTTTGAGCAACCTGGTCTAGTGGAAGGTGTCCCTGCCTGTAGCAGAGGGGTTGGAACTGGATGATCTTAAGTGTCCCTTCCAACCCAAACCATTCTATGATTCTATGATTCTATAATTTACTTATGAAATTTCCTCACTATGTAATACCAAAGATACTGTAGTTACATAGGAGTCATCTCAACCACAAGACTGACCGGGCATAGCTAGACTGGACTTAAGAAAACAGAACTGAGCGCCATGTGTCTATTTTCAGAGGATGAAAACTCACTGCATAAAAATATAAATGTGAAATGCAGTAAATTCCTTCTTAATTAAAGAATTTTCACCTGTTGACTTCTACTTATAGTTTCTTTTTTCTGCCATGGAGATAAGAAAACAGTCAGATTTGTCAGTGTTCTCTCCACCCTTGTTTTGTATTCTTCTGTAGAAGTGAACAACATTTTGTGAATGTTTAACAATTTTATAATTTAGAATTTCATTCATCAATATACATCCACTAGAGTTTAACTGAAGTCTGTGGAGCTATTTTGACATATTTATCAATACTATTATGGATAAAGATATCACGATTTTTAATCTTTCTTTTTCTTTTCCAAAAAGCACTCTGGTGATTTGCATAAATATTTTTTTTAATATTATTCTACATATACTCTTATTGTTGTCTTCTAAAGTCAAAAGAGAGAAAACTCCTCAAGTAAATAAGAGCATCTAAGCTTGGGCTTCTGCTTGTGGTTCCAAACCAGAAGTTTGAGTCTGAATCATTTAATTGGAAGAGGCTATGTTTCAGCTTTAGCCATAGATTTAATTCCCCCTTCTTGTAATTAGTAATTTCAAATGCACCAGCCTGGTACGCCTGCAATTAAAATCAATTGAAGTTTTGAAAATGATACCTTTAATATTAGTTACTTCTACTGTACGAATTCACAGAATCTCTTTGAACTACAACTCCTGTTTATTTTCCTTGATGCTATTGTAGCTCTACTGTGAGCTCTTCATTTGCCTGTACTTGTTTGGGATATGGCTTTGGACCACAGATCAGTCTGATTCTGTTTATGTAAAGCTCCATTAACTCTGAACCTAGTAAGTGAACAATTTGTAAGTTTTACTTACACTTAACTACTTCTAAACTCTGTAGCCATCAGAGCACAAGTCCACTTTCTTACTGTATTTAAATTTTTATAAGAAAATCCATTTAAAAGTCCTCAGTGATGTTCTGTGGATATGTTTTTTTATTACTATTGTTTTAAAACTTGCTCAATTCCATCAATGAGACACAACATGTAAGAGTCTCCCATGATATTTCAGAAATATGCAGAAGCTTATTTACAAGTTCACTCTGAAATGCCCCACGGTTACTGTCTATGTAAAGCAAACCCAAGCCTAATGAAGTCAGTGCCTCCCAGCACGAGGCACTATATGCATGCACCAGCTGGAAAGCCTTGGTGATGAAATAATCCCTGAAGGAGAAGCTGAAGATACAAGGAAATCTGAAGACTAAGGTACATAGACCCTGTTTGGATTTCCCAGTAGCCCTTAAATAATGATGAATGTTTATGCAATGAGCACTCAATAATTATCTAATTAATATGCATTTCCCTCAATAGATATGTATCTACTAAAGCAGATACTGTTAATTACATGCACAAATGTTTGCAGGGTCACAGCTAGAACAAACCACATAGCGTCTACTGAAGAGCAGAAATCAGTTTTGCAGAAATAAATTAGACTGTTTTTCAGTTGGTCTTGAGCAAATCCAGTTGCTTTTGTCGAAATCCTGGTGGTGTTAGAAATTTGCAAGGAAGTGTGCAGCTGTGACACAATGTGCTGCCCTGAAAGTTCCTGATCTACAACCAACTCAAGGTGAAAAGATGCCCAGCTGAGAGCTACCTACTTTCTCTCATTTTATCATGGAAAAAAAAAACAAATTTCATATCAACATTCTGTAAGACAGAAAATGAGAATGGAAGAACAGAAAATCAGTGTAATACGTCTCTCCTGCTATACTGCTATACTGTAAGATCATTCACCCATGTACTGAAGCTAGTTTCTCTAGGTAATGTAAGACAAAACAAGAAGGTTCCAGCACCAGTAGCTCTAGTTCAGATTCCACATCTGGAACTGCTTAGTAATGTATATGTAAAAATTATCTTGATAGACAATACAATATAATCCCACTCAGGCAGCATTACACTTCTAAGTGAAGTTGTAAACTCAATTCAATAAATCTAACACTATAATTATATATAGAATTTCTACTGTTATATTTGTTATGCCTCTTATTTAAGTTACAGCTTTTAGTCAAATACTGGAGGCATCAATCAAACACAAGGATATGTGTAATGTAGGAAGTGCATCTTTCCACAGATTAATTCCTCCTGCTGGTTTATGAATAGCTCATGTATCAACATAACAGAGAAATACAAGCAGCTGTAGCAATCAGACGTGACAGGACATTTTCCACATACTGTTTTGTCTAATGAACTGTCAGAGAGTGTATTTTCCCTGAATTTTAATTACTGCACCACCTACAGTTAGGACAAGTTCACCTACTTCATCTGTCTGAGATTTAATTCATCTTCTCAAATCCATTCTCATTGAAAGTAGTGGGTGCCAGTTTCAACTTTTATGGAACAGTGCAATATAATAAAAATACATAGTTATGGTGGGCAGTAACTTTCTCAGAAAAAAAAAATAATTTTCCTTCCTAATGCATCTAACTCTCTGCCTTCTCAAATCAATGAGAGTTTTCTCATCAAAAGTAAGTTCAAAATTTATTTGACAAACATTAAGTGTTTCCCTTAGAATATTTTTGACAAACAGGACTGAAAATGAAAAGTTACTTGATACTACTGTCCTGGATCTAAGTTCCAAGGGCAGACTCCTTAATCATTTTGTTCTATTTTATAAAGTTTAGTTTTAAAGATTAAAAGTAGATATTTAGTTGTGACTATGGTGAAACATGCCTTAGAGTTGAAACATGGAAATGCAGAACATGCAGCTTTTTAGGTAAAATTTACTTCCATTAGTTTGACACACAAAACTGTTTTCATTAATTTTCTCAGCAATATTTACCCTATTAAGTTATCTTTTCCACATTTACTGTTTTGTTACCAATATTCTAGTGTGAAGGAAAATCACAGAATTTTTTGTTCTTTCAGTGTAAGTCTTACATGATATGAAGGATGCCTTCCAAAAACATCTCCTTTCCTTCAGATGAAAATGCTAAATAATGCTACGTGTGAATATTGTTTAGGTGAATGGGTTATTGGATATAGTTGACATAAACATGTATCATGGAGAGGAGGGTGCTAAACAAAGCCATGATACAGAGTGTCAAAGGGAGCCCAGGCATTCCCACAGATAATGCAGTGTGCTGAAGGAGATTAGCCCTCAGCCCATCCTTGTAACTGAACCAATTCAAGAGATACAAATCTCTGAAAACTTTGATCTGTGCTTTCAGGTCTTTACAAAGTAATGCTTGCTGAGGAGGTCCAACACAGAGAAAGGAAAAAAATTCTTGACAGCAGGAAGGATGAATGAGAAATTTTAACCTACTTCAATTTTTATCTTTAAGGATCATTATTTCTGGAGAAAAAAAAGTAAGATATTTAGAAAAAAAAATACTTTTAAAATGTTTGATTTTACTTCTTCTGTGTGGTGGCAATTTAACGTATATAATATGAAGTTTAGTAAGGAATTCATATCTAAAATAAATTACCAAAGAATTACCATAAACGACCTTTTGTTCAAGGAGTACTAACTTCTGCAGATATAGACTTCCTAGAAAGCAAACACTAGCTCATCTCATCTTGAAAAAGAAGTTGTTGTTCATGTTTTGCTTCCTATCATTTGGAATCATCAGTGTGATTATCCTGAGGAGGAAAAATAAACGTATTTTTTTTTTACAGAGTACTGGTCTTATGACATCATATTTTATGAATCCGGAGAGGTTTTAAACAATAATACAAAAATCTTATTGTTCCTTCTTTCAATTTAGAAAATTATCCATTAAATTCTCAGCCAAAGAAAATCAGAATGCTTCAGTGCCAAAATATCTTTCTTGCTCAAGAGGGACACTACTAAAAGATGTAATGGGCTTAAAAGATCCAGAATTATGTGTGCTAGTTGAATGATCTCTGGCCTTTATTACATATGATGTTCTGAAACACAGAAGCATTTGTAATAATTGCTATAAACCACATAGACAGACTTGATCAGAAAGATTCTTTATAACTGCCAAGGAAAATTAATCCTGCAAACTATATGGCAAACTAGTCTCTCTGCTACCCTAACTCTAGGCAAATCCCTCTGTGAAAACTCGAGAATACATCAGTTTTTTAGTGTGCCCTGTAACTGCACAGGTTCTGTACTGAAGTTCCATTCCAAAGAAAAGTACATCCTAAAGTTTTTATTTTCACAGTGACGTTTCATTAAACCTACTAAGGAGAGGATATAATCTACAATTTATTAATAGGAAATTCCTTGTGATGCTAGATTTCACATATTTATATTCCACCAAACTGAGAAAAATTTGGCTTGCACTTCTAGTAAGAATATAATGACATAAAGCTTACATATAATTAGGCATAAAGCAGCTGCTATGACTTTGCTATGTTTTCACCCTTTTACCTATGTCGGTCTTTCAGAAATCAAGGCTATGTCTTCATGACAAAACAGAAAAAAAGAAGAAAAAATAAAAGTTTTCTCAGTTGTTTGGTTGACTGTTTAAAAGCGAAAGGAGACGAGGAAAAACATCACACTTACACATTTTCCAGAACTATATTTAAACAGGAGTAGGGATCTGTTGACAAAGACAGAGGAATGCTGTGGTTTTGAAAAATTCAACAGTTTTGCAGTTAGCCTTTATTAAATTTCTGATAATTTTTTTCTTCATTATGAGACTAACGTCTTTTTTTTTTTTAAACAATCTGAACAATAGATTTGAGACAAAGTGATCTTGACAAATGGTATTTTATCTTTTCACTGAATTCCATCATTTTTCACATCTTTGCAATTATATTTAAAAGGCACAAGGCACAATTGAAATGCATCACTTCTCTAGGAAAATACTTAAAGCACTGACAATTCATGTGGCTTGTTAACTCACAAGTTTTGAAGGACTGGAACGCTGTTATTTATTTTGCTGCCATTTGATTTACCAGGTATTTTGTGTTACTTACACATATGATCTTTTTTCTCGCAATGTTAAACAAACTGAATGGGGAAAAATAAACATCAAGAGAAAAGCTATCTTTCTGGTTCAGAAATATAACTCACTACCTTGTATTATACATTACACATTAATATTACTTTGTTCTATATTTTTTACTGTAGCTCATTAACTTCCTTTATCTCCTTGTTAGTGCTTACCATAATAAAATCACAGTTTGCACACCTAATGTTTTGCATATCTAGTGATTTTTATGCAGATGAGGAATACTATATATATAACATTACAGATATTCACTATGTGCTATTTATAAAAATGTCCAGCTGTTATTTACAGGAAATATCACTGACAGTTTTCTTGCATTTTCTCTCAGAAATATTAATGTTAAGTAGTAATATTTTACCATTAAGGAACGCTGCTTAGTGGATTTCACAACAGAATAGCATACCCCAAGCGGCATTAAAAATTTTACTGCTGAGTTTGTTACATTGGTAAGTTAGTTTGTTTGCATGCATAATTTCTCTAAGATTTCTCTAATATTCTAACTCAGTTCCTTTCACAAAATTTTTTGCCTTTTCAACACAGGTTTGGGGGAACAGTAATAATCCTGAGTGTGACCTGATTACACAAGGGAAGGAGGGGACAGAGGATTTCCGACAAACTCCTCAAAAACAGTGAGCCTTCACCAAAGGTGCATTTTCATCTTCCATAGAGGAATACATTCACACATTTACAAACTTGAGGGAAGGCTCCAGTTAGTGACACACTTCATAGATGGAGAGGGCAGTAGCAGAGGATTGTTGACATGATTAAAATGGATGGAGAATCCAAGCGATTCTGATATTCAATCCATGGAAAAGAAAACTTTGCACTCCTGTATAAAACATGTAACTCTGTTATTTCAGTTTTCATGTTGCGTTCCTTCACAAACATGCATTTTCAAAGCTGTTTTGTGCAGTTATTTGTAAGAAAAGGGCACATGGCCTTTACTAGTTTTAATGACTGATTGCATACAAACTATATAAGCTACATAATCACAGAATAAGTATAAAATGTTTATGAATAAATCAGTTTTAAAATAATTTCTTTTTACAGAGATTTTAAGGACTAAACTTTCTGATGAAGTTTTGGAGAAAGTTGTCTGTTCAGGAAACGTAGCAGTTTCAAATCATATTTGATCAAAAGAAATAGCACTCAAAATCAGATTTAACTAATTCTTAAGTGAAGGTTATTCAAAGTTTAGACTGGAGAAGAATCAAAGCTGTAGTCAGAGGCTGGGGCCACAATGAATTATTCTCATGACAAGAATTTAAGCTTGGATTTCTGCCATTCTCTTTAATATTTTTCATGTGATTATAGACTTGGACAAAACAAGAAAACGGAATACCCAAATGATCTGGGGGGAGATTAAAATCAGGAAATTTGTTTGACATAGACTAAAATTTAAGAATAAAATTTATTGACAACAGAATCAGCAGGTTAGTAGGGAATATCCAAGATCTTTTTGTTCTAACTATATGATGGAACCACGTCTGACTATGAGACACTTGAGTATACTGTCCTCTGATGGCTTGGGAAATCAAGCATATTGCTCAGTTCCCTGCGTGATACCCAGTGGCTAAAGAAAATCCTTTTTCAGCCTCAAATGGTTGACAATAAATTGCTTTCCAGTGCTTTTCTTCTTAAGTTGCTTTCCAGTGTTTTTCTTCTTAACAAATTTAAATACACTATTTGAAATGGTGTTTTTCTATAAGGCGAAGGGAAGATGCAGATAAAATCTACAATAGTCTTGCTCCTAAACGAATTCTCCCTGAAAGACTGAATTAAATGAAGATCGTGAAGCTGAAGTTCAGTATATATTTGTAATATATGTATGGAAAGCCAAGGTTACCTTAACGTGGAAAACAACATAGAAATTCAGATGGAAACATTTTAAGAGTTCAAATTAATATTACAGCCAAGAAAAAAATAAAACTGATTTAGCCTCCTTCATCTACAGTACGTACATATTCGAGTTACACAGTGTTTTTCATCCAGCAGTGCCCTGGAGAAAATCTGTGGAAACATCAAGAAGTGAGTATAATTTCCACGGCTCTTTGGTAATGAAGGAAAGACTTAGTCTTTCTGACATTTCTCTTGACAATTTCTCAAGTGGTAAGGGTGTCATGCTGCCTTTTGGGGTTACACAGAAGTCCATGGACACATGTTTTTAATTAATTTTAATGAATCCTGTGGACTTTCTTAATGTTTGTCAATATTTTGTAGTGGTAGCACATATTGTGCATTAATGATAGACATATTTCCATTTTCAAGCCAGCTATTGCAGAACATACATTCTTTCTGAAATAATACATTGGGAAGAAAGTTACATTAATTGTTCTGAAAAATAATATAAAAATATACATATCAAAACCAATAAAGTTGAGTAAGAGGAAATTATTTACCAAATCAAAGCCTTAATGTAGCAGTCCATTGTTAGAGAACGTCAAAGTCATTTGTACATGAGTGAGTCACTGAGAAGTCACCTGATGCCATACCCAGTCACAGGTGGTATTACTTGTAGATGGTGAGCCTGCTTTATGGGGCCAAATGAGCTTCAAGACATGACACTGTCTGTCTCTTGGTTACTGAAGACATTTTTAATTGGGACAGATACAACCAGTTCAGCTAGTCTTCTGATTTAGACAGGTCTCACTTATGGTAGAGAACGATACTGGTCTCTCTTTAGACCCTGTGTGGCCCATATATTTTTCTAACTCTATTATCCGTCAGTAATTCGAGAACATATCTTCTTACCTGTGTTCTTTTTCTTTTATAAGAAAGATGAAAAACTTTCAGGGAGTACTTAGTTTTCATTCTTTTACTACAAATAAACTAGAAGTAGTTCACAACTACAGCACTGTCACTGTTACCCAATTTTTCTGCATTCAGTAGACTCGTACGTGAAGAACCTTTTGCTGATGTTGAATGAAAACGATGTGCTGGATCTTGCCAGCTGTAGAGGGAAGGACATCCCATGTGTTCTGGACTCCAGGAGTGCGACTGCTCCACAAGGAGAGTGATCCCACAAGGAGCATGGCAGAGCCTCACTGATAAGGCCACAGGTCCATGGCACCCAAACAAGGCTACTGACAATAACCAGTTGTGCTAGTTAATTCTCCATTTAACTCTAGTTTTTCTCACTGAACATAACAATTGGTTTCACAGATTATAATCTATATGCCTACATATGCGTTATCTCTACACACTTACAATGTCTTCAAATGGCGTTATGGTTTTATTTTATTTTTCCCCAGTAGATAATCTTTCCGATTTCAGAAGTATTTTGGATTAGGCAGTGTAATAGCTCTTCCAGAATTGTCTTTCTTTCCCTGTATGTTAAAATCTAATATGATTCTCAGTACAAAATATTTTCCAGTTAATCAAAAAATGGGAGAAAGTACTGATAATCAATTACCATGACAAAGTAAAAGTTGCCTTCTGACCTCTTACTACAAGAACATAAATCACAATACCTAGCCAATTTTTATGACTGATCCTTTTCTGTCTATATGCAGATCAGTTAATTGGATATGATGGCTTCAGAAGACCTCTGCATGTCTTCTTGGTTTCTTATGAAAGGTTCTGTGTTCAATTAAATTAAAACAACTGTGATCATTTGCTTTGCAATGCTTAAATAGGTTTATAGAAAAATGATGCCAGTCTGTATGAAAGGCGTCTTCATGAAAGGAATTTATTATTATTATAAATCTATATTCTGTCCCTGTGAGAGTTAGATTTTTAAGTAGTAGCCTTACTACTACAAGATCTCAACTGTCAATACGGGATGGACTGAAATCATCTTTGCTCAAAAAAACGTATCCTATTTGAGCACTTTCAGCCAGACTCTTTTTGAGATGAATTACTGGTGACACATTGCCACCTTTTAGAACTCACAGAATTGGTTCTGAAATGAACAGGGAACAGTGAACTCATTAAATCGTTACATATTGATATTATGAAACACAATTATGGGATAGTTGTATGGGACAATTGGAAACAATGTGGTTTTTTTTCACCAAAGAAATGCTAGCATCATTTATCTATATGAAAATAAAAAGAAGATAAAAAAATACAAGTAGTCAAATAGATGCAAAATACAGGTGCACTTATATACACACACCTGTAAGTGTTTTTGGTTTCTCCATATGTGGATATAAGGTATGAGTATAAAAAGACATCATACTGATCATCCCTTGGCCTTTATTTGGGGACTTCTGCAGTTATATATATAATATATAATATATATATAATATATTGCTAGAGTGAACTTTTATATGACTATTACAATTTTCAAGTAGTGTTGAATAACAACAATGGAAAAGTGTTCATATGAATGTACTTGGATAATTAATGGCAAAGATTGGAGACACCATGTAGTGACAAATCAAAGACTGTAAATACATTTTTTTTCAAGAGACTAATGTACCCATTGCTAGTTAATAATTAAATATATTGCTAATTAGTAACACAGTGAAACTTCAAACCTTTAATGTTATGGCATAATTCATTTTGACTTCAGTACGGTTAAGATTAATGCATACCTCTTCATGTAAGTAGCAATGAAATAAATACATAAATAAAATCTCCATTAGGTTGCCAAATCTTTGTTAAAATTCAGCTGCATTATACAGTAATTTATTATCTACCACTCTGCATAGGAGGAGATTACAATATTAGAAATGGGGCCAATTATTGAAATCAGTGACAGTAACCACTCTTATATTTCTTCATATTTCTTCTTCAACTCATGTGGAAACTTATTTCACTTCTCAGTGGTCTGGCATTCAAACAAAAGTTTAAGCTGTAACCTTTTTACAGTCCTTCAAATGCATTGCTTTTGCCAGATGGAAGGTTCTGCTATATGCTTCACATAAAAAAATAAAATTAAAAAAAGGAAAAAAAAACACAACCCACACTCTTTCCCAGCTTCATTTTTTTTCTGCTAACACATATGTACTTGCATGTTGTGACCAGTGTATTTTGTAATTTACATTCACACAGGTTTAACAGCCAAGAGGGACTGGCTCATAAGTAAACCTTGTGTAATTTATACATAAATTTATTAATCTGAGAGGTCACCTAGCACATAAATTTAAAAGTGCTGCAGTATTAATTTGTTTAAAAAGCATGGAAACTGACTTTTCATGCTTAAGTAGCCATCTGAGACCAAACAGGAATGGTCATGCCATAGTTAATTTTCTTATTATTACAGCATTGCAGAGGACTTCTTTTGCTACATGGCTGATGGGTTTGTCACACTCTACTGGATTAAACAGACAACATGGAGCTGGGAGCCTGCAGTGGCTGCTTCAATAGATTGAGGTTCTCAGATTCTCACTCATGTCACAGGCAGCACTAACAAAGTATAGTGCAAACATTTAGGTGATCTTCCAGATGTGAACTGGAACCAGCCAAAAGAGAGAAATGCAGTAAGAACATAATACTTCCTAGAACAGCACCAAGTCAGGCAGCATGGTCTTGACTACTACGGTAAAATAATAACCCCAGTGAGTGCAGGAGTAATGTTTTCAACAACAAACTCAGATTCTAGGCTCAGTAGAGACACTGGCACTGATCTTCTCATCTCCAGAGATCTTTACCCCTTGCTTGTAGTCACATACAGCATTCTGCGTGGTCAGTTTACAGTTCTTTCCCTCCTTCTGCTACTGATCTCTGGTACTAGGAAAGGAGAAAGACAAATATTGATTTTCAAGAGTGGTTGGCCTCTTTCACACAACCCAGCACTGTCCTTTCCAGCATCTTTCATCACAGGACTTGACATTTACCTGGAAATAGACCTATCTACTCATGTGTATCACATTGTGCATGAACAGAGACTTAAAAGAAGATGAAAAAAATATTGAGGAAAGGGAATGATGAATACTACAGATTTAGCAGAATCCATTCAGCCAGCCCATCAATTTCTTGTCAAAGCTCATCAGAGAAGAGGAGCTTAAACTCTTCAAATATCACAGCTGAAGAGTCTAAGTTAATGTCATGCTAAATTACTGATGATGTTAGTCTAAATTACTGTTGATGCTAGTCTTTGTATGTGAGAGGGGACTATACATATTGCTGTTCCAGATCCATCTAGTCCAGTATTATCTCTCATAGTTCCCAGGCAGTCAGACACAAAAGTCCTCTAATGTTGGTAATTTTTGCTTAATATGTCTATAAGATCTTTATTACCTTGAAAATATAACTAATCCCAGGAAATCAAACCTCCAAAGCAGGTGCCACAGAATCCAGAGTACCACTGTTCTTTTTCAGTAGATCTGCACAATCCTAGCATAGGAATAACAAGGTAGAGGCAGACGGTAACGTTAATTGTCCATGACAAGAGATGATTTGGACTTTTAAAATTTTCTTCTTCAAAAATTTAGAGGAAGCCAACTATATACTTTCTTATGCCTTGAATCCAGCTAGACTGGAATTTAAGAATTATTGTATCTGGAATTTCTGAACACCACAAATCATTCAGTTTCATCTCGAAAACTTGCATTACATCCAAACAAGTTCACAAAGACATTTTGTTAATTTGTGGACAGTTTTACAGCAGCGTCATAGATGATTGTACTGTCCCTGATGTCTTAAGAGGCAGGCAACAGACATGTGAGGGACATGTAGCATACCCAGGTGACCTCCCAAAGATCAGTGATGTAAGCTAAGATGTTTAAAAAAACCAGCCCTAAACCAGGCAATCAGTAATTGTTTAAAACTAGCCAGACACCCAAAAACTAAAATTATCTGTAACAACTCAGTGCACAGGATTATGCTGTTAATTATCTCACTTTTGACATTAGCTAATATTTCTTTCTCTAGAGAAAAAGAAAACAACAAAAATAAAACAAGATGTCAACTGATTTATGCTAGCTTCTCTGCATCTAAAGTTAGAGAAGGTAATCATTATTAAGCTTTAGAGAACAAGGTTTAGTAGTAATTGCTACCTTTAAGTGAAGCATTATTGGCATATTGAATGCTATACAGGTGATCTGGTGCTTGTTAACACCCATGAAGGTAGTGGCTGAAAACACAGATTTTAACAGCAAAGCAACTATCTCAACAACTCACCCTTCCGTCCCTTCCCTCTCTGTCCTTGATATCCGCCAGCAAATGCAAGCACAAAGAACATAAAAAATTCCTTTTTTTTTTAGTAAAAATTTGATTCCAATATCAATAGTAAATTGTATCATTTCCCTTGATGTTTGTTATTTTGCTGCACTGCTACTCATATACTGCTAAGAAACGCTATCTTATTTTAAGCTTAAACTTCTGTAACTTCATCTTTCAACAAATGAATTTTATAACTTCACCAGCAATTTTGAAAAACCCTTCAGTAACACACACATCACTTTTCAGCCTCTTCTTTTAAGAAAAGAAATTCTGAGCTACTCTGAATTAAAATAATTTTGCGAGCATCCTTTGAATTCTCATTGGATTTTAACGCTCTTCCTGAGTGAGTGTTAGACTGGGAAAAAATGTTACATTAAAGGCAAGGTCATTTCCACCCTTGTGTTTGATATTACACTTACACTAATCACAAGTCTTTTTTCATGACATTACAAAAATGTTTTGACAAAATCCTTCACTTTATTCTCACTTCTAAAATACATATAAATTGCATCTTCTTTCATAAGTACTTTTGAAAAATCAAAAACTACTGTGAATTCAGTCATTGACATGTGCATTTTTCTTGAAAAGAATTTTGTTACAGTAATTTTCCTACTTGCTTCATTGTTAAATGTGCAACCACTAATAGCCTTTTCAACACTGTATATTTTTCTATTATTTTATTCAAAAAATTACAATATATGATCTAACACACAGTGAAACAGAGACTTACTATAGAAACTTCATACTGAAAAGTTCTTCATTTTTATTTTAAAATATCATTGCAGAATACAGAGATTAAAAATGCTGACAACATGATTTGATCACATTTAAGAATCCGTCTGGAAAAAAGACTCCGGATTTTAACACTCCAAGAAATCGTTGGTTCATTACCTGTCCAGATCAGGGAATACATGGGTGGATTACCTTTAGCTTCGATACCTCTTTAATTCTTCCTGGTTTGGCTGAGAGATTATTTAAATACAGCCTTTCCACTGCTCTTCTAGGATGAAATGGCAAGTGAAATGTGGGTGCAGACAGATGCATTCTGCAAACAGCCTTTTTCACGGAGAGGGTCACCACTGCCAGCTGTTCCTCAGCAGCTGGACATGCTTTCTTGCCAGTCTATTGGCAGTACTCCTTTGCACAGGTGAAACAAGTTGGAAAGTTTGGACGGGCTCTTTTATATGTCTAACCTTATTTTGAATTAAATGAATTAGAGATCCCAGGGGTGAGGGAAAATGAGCTACTTCAATTTAGTCAATTTAAGTAAATTCCGAATAACTGAGCAGATTTTGGCTGAAAAGGAGTGTATGAAGAGCACAGGTAGATGATCAGTCACCATTATATTTATGTTTCAGTTGCAAACAATACACTAAGAACTTGGGTAACTTATTATTGGCCCAAAAGCAACATTGCTAACACATCTCAAACCTGCAAGTTCCTCATCTCCCTCATCTTACAGAGGTCAAGCTTTTAGGAGCACATAGGCACAGAACTGGCGTTCACAGCAGTTTGGTGTTTATTTACTATGAACCAGGTGAAGAATTTGGTTCTTCTTTCATTACCTTATTTGCTGTAAATCCATGGCCTTTGTAGATGTCATAAGAATTAAGGAAGTCTGACCTCATGATAGTTTGTATTTCTCAACTGGACTCCTTGATGTCTCCCATATTTCAAGTGCCAGCCAAATTATTCCCAAACCCTTTCTCAGGTGTCAGGTTAGACACTCCCAGCCAGAGATGCCATCTGCAGGGTCTCCCTTTGTTCTTCCTATGACCTTTGCTGTGCTGTGCATCTTTGAGGTTTCTGGTTAGACACTCCCAGCCAGAGATGCCATCTGCAGGGTCTCCCTTTGTTCTTCCTATGACCTTTGCTGTGCTGTGTGTCTTTGAGGTTTCTGAGGCTGTCTCATCCAGTTGTTCAGAGTTTAATGGTGTAATGGTACATATGTAAGTACCTTCAAAAGAATGACACTTGGCTCTTTTGTTGTTTTTTCTTTTAATGAACATCCTGATGCATCATCACAGAACTATAATAATTGCTTAAAAGTAAGAATTTCTTTACATTAAATTGCGAACAAAAAATTCATGATCATTTCAACCAGCTGCAAACACAGTATGAGCCTCTGCCTTTGTAATGATTCAAATCTTACTGAAAAAAAAAAGTTCATCTTTAATCCAGGCAGTTTTTTTTCAGAGAGGATTTTTTTGATCTTCGATAGCATATGTAGCACTTCTTGTAAAAGATTAGTGCATACTTTGCATTTAAATAGTCTGTACAGATCAGCAACTTTGTCAGAAATATCTCTGGGGAACAACTATAGATTATGAAAGGACTAAAAGCATTTTTAGATTTACATTAACACCGATTAAAACTATAATCCCTTAATGGTATTATACCATAAAAGTCTTTTGCTTCATAGAATTCAGGAAAGTGATGTCTCTAAGAGATTCATGATAAACAAATGCTTGACTCAGACCTTTTCAGCAACAGACAGTATGCATCCACTGAGTCTCAATTAAAAATGAAAATTGGTCTTAGAATGACTGTGCTTCCCAATGACTGTGTGCAAAATCCAGTAGAATAGATTAAATATAGACATCTAAAATCAGACTAGAATCTCAATCTCAAAGTCCTGGAAAAAAATAATAATTTCTGAACATAGGGAAAGCTTTAGCAAGAACTTGTAGATGTTCTTGCTTATTCTGAAATCATGCAAGCATCAACTGTGATAATTATGATCTAATCTTAAAATCCTTGCTTGATTTTATGTTTACCTGTCTTTAATGTGCAGGCTAATGAGTGCAGTGGGCATGCCTACTCTGCCCAAACAAGCAGTGACCCAAGCACAGGATCTCTGATAATCCACCCTGCTTGGTTCTTAGTTCTCTTGTTCTGGACTGCTCTGGTTAGACCTTTCAAAGATAATTCCTGTTTATGGCACTGGAAATAATCCTCTCTGGGTCTGATCTCTAAAGCCAATGTGAAAATAGCAGGAGACAGAAATAGGTTCAGTTCATACAGCTTTTGGTTCATCTAATGAACAGAGATTTCTCTCAAGATGTAGGAAACTGAAATCCTGATGAGGAAGCCATTTTCCTTCTATCTTCTGCGCAATAGGGGAAGATGTTTTCTGCAGTGCCTCTGAGCAGAAGTCTCTGGCTCATGGAAGATTTACATACCTCTACTGATACTTTTCAAGGTACAAATATATTTAGCTATTCATTGCTCTTTTCTGTACTGGCAATAGAGGGAAACTGACTTGTACTGGTATAAATGAATATTTTATTGCATTCATGCTCAAAATCCATTCATTGAGAAAACGTATAACTGCAACAGATCTCACAGTCTTTAAATTAAGTTCATTACAAATCTAAGCTTCATTTTTAATATACTTAGAGTGGGGTTCCAAGTCTCAAAGTTTGCTCTAACCTATAATCATGTATGGTAAGCAAGCTGTCAAATGTTGCTTTCCTACAAGCAGTGCTAATTAGGGAAATCTTTCTATGCACCATTTCTATGCACAATAACACTATTAAACGGACATATTATGAAAATATGTTGTACAGATATTACTCTCGATGCCGTGATGTATGGTTTTCCTTTCCACAGCAAGGCAGCTTGCACTGATTTCTGGGCCCAGGCAGTGAGCTATGGGGATCCTGAGCTCACACAAGGGTGCCAGATGTGCACTGTGCAGTTGGGAGGACATGTCTTGGAGCCCAGAGCCAGAAGCAGTCCTCAAACTCCACAGATTTACAGCGTATGAGATCCCATAAAATGTAATGCTAGAATGATCATCTTGAGAGCATCCAGGCAAGGAGAGAGTTTCCCAAGATCTGTGTGCCTGACACAAGCCAGAATCAAAATTCAACCACCCATTTTGATGGAAATTAGGTTACTTTTATTTTTAATTTATCGTGTATTATTAACATATTGCCTAAATAATTCCTTTCACTATCCTTAAGATGCTGAAAACATAGAAGATTCTTTACCAAAGGAGAGACTGAAAAGAACCCAACAGAGGTACAAACACCAGGGCAGAACATGAGGTATTTAAGCTAAACTGTAACCTGTGTACAACAAACAGAGACGTAATGGAATGGCTCTTGCACAGAAATAACATGGAGAAAATAAATGCCAGTTTTCAAATGGTGTCGAAGAATTTATGAAAGGGAGTACAGGACCTTGGAACATGTAATCACTCAAATTCCTATTCGTGTTTCTACATAAAATAGGGATGTTAGCAGCTTAATTATGTTTTTGCAAAGCTAATTGTGCTTTTGGCTCCTTTGAAGGAAAAAAGAAAGCAGTGTATGATGGTGGGTTTTTGTTGTTGTTGTTTTGGTTTGGTTTTTTGATATTTTTTATTTGGTTTAGTTTTTTTTTTTTTTTTTTTGGCAATTAATAAACTAACCAATTCACTAGTAACAGTTTCTCGTCTCTAGTAGAGACCGTATTCCTACCATTGCCTGGAACAAATAGTTGCTTGGAAAAGAGAAAACTGATTTATTCTTCTGAAACAAGCTATTTCTTCTTACATTTTGATTATTTTTAATTTTTTAGTAGTTCTTTAATGTGTCTGGAAAGCAACGCAGAACTCATAAATCTTTTTTTTTTTTCCCAAAATATCTGAAACACATGTGTTTCCACCAGTCTAGTGAACTCACTGGAGGGACAAGAAGGAGATCATGGAAACATAGCTATAATAATGAGTCCTTTAAAAAATCACTGTAGTATATATACTAGCAGAGTCTCAAAATATGCAGGAAATCTAAGCATCAGAAAGCTTTCTAACATGTTCACTGGCAGAATCTGGCCCATGAGTGGGGGTCTTAATTGTTTTCAAAGTATCCTATAGAGCAACTACATCTCGGGGACAATTTTCTTTCATCCTTGTGAACAGTAATGTAACTTCAGCTGAATATTCACAAGTTGCACATTTTATCAGCAGAAAACTGGAAAACTCTGCAATATCTTTTTGGACTTCAAATCCTTTAACTCCTGTGCATCACCATATAATACTCATTTTGAAGTAGTATTTGCTTATTTAAGTCCAGCTGCTTCCCAACTCCAAATGCCATTTAAACAAGTAATCCTAGCTCCCTGATAACTTCACTATTTGCCCTTTTAGTAAACTTTTTTCTTATTCTGGCATGTGAACACTTGCACTCTCACCTGCAGTTCAGATCAGCTCCTGGAGCTTCAGAAAGCTACTGCTCTGATATAAGGGGCGTGATTGTAAAAATTTCTAGCATTTATTAGCAGTAGTGGACCTGTGTCCACCCCCAGTCAACCGCGAAACTGATATTCTTCATCTGATCTACATAGGTCATCTGGCAGGTCACTGCCTGTGTTACATTAAACCACTGTTTTTCCACTAACCTGGCTACCAAGGTTAACTGGAAATGTGACAGGCAGAAGAGAAAAGCTGGACACATGGCATACATTATTTGCTTCAGAAACTAGTGGAGATTTCTTTGTGCCAAGAGCATATGAATAAATGACTTTGACTCAGTCAAAATAATGTTACATTTAAGAATTTTTCTTCTGAATGTCAAAATTCTTGAGAGCCCCTAACATGTGCCTCTCTAATACTGCAAACTCATCATGAAATAAATTGTTTGCTTGAAAGGAAAAGAAAAAAGGGATCTGTTTTTCCCACTGGTGAGACTTGAGAGAAGAGTTTTATATATTTAACTGCCAATATACCATCTGCTTTAGCTGCTCCTTTGAGTCTAGTTCTTCTAATAGTATCTTTAACATTTGACAAAAAACCTGCATTCCTCTTGGGCACTGTACAATAATAACAATTAGAACATGAATAATAATAATTAATGAAGCACACACAGTACAGAAAGTCTGCAGCCTGAACAGGCTGCTCATTCTGCGGAGTGTCTGCATGCGTTTTGTCTTAAGAGATAACTTTAACAGGTGTTCCATTGGAGTCCTGGAGCTGTGGCCAGCAGCCACCAGGGTGTGCTGGGAATAAATGATACACTGCAGCAAACAGTAAGTTATGCATCACTTTCTGCTTTTCAGTTGCTACTGTCAATAAGAAATGTTTGAGGGTGGACCACCAACCAGAGTTCTGAGCAAGATGTTTTTTAAACATAAAACTTGTTCAAAGTTAGTTACTCCTTTTTTCAACCTCTTATGGTTGGACCTCAAAAGCCAAAGTGAAAAATCAGTTTATTGTAATTCTTAGCTGTGTTCCAGTTAATCTTTTTGCAGTTCTGCTAGTTTGAAGCAGTCTATTACTTCACACACTTGGCAATGGAAGTATCAGCCTTATGTAATAGATCTAAGAAAATTTCTTCTGGGAAAAATTTGATGTTACTTTTCCCAGCTGTACTATCTACTGAAGAAACTGAGGTTATGAACTCCAGTGGTCTCCAGGTGATCTTTCAGTCTTTAGTACTGGTACATCATATTAATAAGAATAAGCCTTAAGCTTCTTTGATATGTACTCGTGGGCCAAGCCAACTTGGTTAGACAGGGATGATGCTGCTCATTACTATGGATCCACTCCTGCAATGATTCAGCATCATCTATACGAGCTGTGAGTGCAGTCAAGGACCAGGATGAGTCCGGTGCTCAGGTTTGCAGCAATACAGTATGATGGTTAAACTTTACTTCTGTCATATGCTAGGACACAGTAAATTGATATGGACTTTTTCTAAAGACTTTTCTGAGTCTTCAGAAAAGATTTAAAAGATTTTGTTTCTTAATTTGTATTTTTACTTTGATAATTTCAGAGTGTCCAGAAATAACTTTTTGGGGAAAAGGTTAAAACTTGCATGACAGCTGCTGGAATTGTGAGTTAGAATACCCGTATCTTGTTATTAACTTTATGTAATAACTGATGTGTTCATAAATTCCGTCCCTTATTGATGTTTTCCACTTTAGCCACAGCTGCTGTGTGAAAATACTGTCTGTTTTTTTTCTCTGTGATGGAACTACAGCTGTGCCACAAAAGGTATTTTGACAGTTTAGTGCTTTACCCTGCTTTCAGCAAAACCACCCTCTTATGATATGGAATTCTATTCTGTGTGAAATTTGAAGGATGACTGTAAAAAACTTAGTTTACTGCAAAATTGAAGATATTAATTGTCCTAACTTCCCTGATGCATGGCTCATGTTCAGTCTTAGAATAAGGTTCACAGATGGAAATAATTAAAAAATATTTGAGTATGAAGCTGCATGTCCATTTAATTAAGAGGTTAATTAAAATGTAAGCAGCCATGAAGTTAGAAACAACTACTTGAGAAAATCCTATATTGATGGAGCAAATTTTGAATCATAGAACAGCTTTGGTTGGAAGAGACCTTAAAAATCATCTAGTTCCAAAACCCTACCATGAGGGGCGTTGTCAACCACTAAATCATGCACTAGATTGGCCCAGACCTCTATACAACCTTATTTGAACACCTCCAGGGTGGGGACATCCACAACCCCTCTGGTGTCTCACCACCCTTTCAGTGAAAAATTTCCCCCACATCTAATCTAAATCTTCCCTATTTTAGTTTAAGGCCGTTCTCCCTTGTTCTATCACCATTAGACCATGCAAAAAGTTCATTTCCCACCTGCATATAAGCTCCCTTTAAATATTGGAAGCCCGCAGCGAGGTCCCTCCAGAGCTTTCTCTTCTCCAGGATGAACAAGCCTAGCTCCCTCAGCCTGTCTTCAGAGAAGCGCTCCAGCCCTCTGATCATCTTCATAGCCCTCCTCTGGACCCAATCCAACAGCTCCACATCTTTCCTGAGCTGTGGAACCCAGACCTGGATGCAGTATTGCAGACAGGGCCTCACAAGTGCAGAGCAGAGAAAGAGTCAGTAATCTCCCTCTCCTTGCCGGCCATACCTCTGTTGATGCAACCCAGTATACTGTTGGCCGTCAGGGCTGGAAGCACACACTACTGGCTCTTGTTGCTTTTCATCTACTTGGAGCCCCAAGTCCTTCTCCACAGGACTGCTCTCAAGGAGTTCTTCTCCTAATCCATAGATATATCTGGGGTTGCTGCGATCCAAGTGCAACACCTTGCACTCGGCCTTGTTGAACTTCATTAGGTCCACATGGGACCACCATTTGAGCTTGTTCAGGTCCTTGGTAAAGCTCTGCTGGCTGTCTTGGATCACCTCCTCATTTCGCATGTGCCTTAATGTATCTTCCAGGAGGATCTGTTCCATGATCTTCCCAGGCCCAGAAATAAGGCTCACTTGCCTGTGGTTCCCAGGATCTTCTTACATATTTCTTAAAAATGGGAGTTATGTTTCCCTTTTTCTGGTCACTGGGGATTTTTCCTGACAGCCAAGACTATTCAAACATGACGGAGAGCGACTTGGAAACCATGTCAGTAAGCTCCTTCAGGACCCTGGGATGCATGTCTCTAGGCCCCAAAGACTTGCAAACATTCAGTCTCATTGAGTCAGTCTCCAACTTGCTTTTCTCTTACAGTGAAAGGGATTTTGCTCCCACAGCTCCCACCTAGAATTTCAGGAATGTGAGGTTCAGGGATGTGAGAAACATGAGAATCTTGGCTGCCAGAGAAGACTGAGGCAAAGAACTGACTAAGTTACCTCAGACTTCTCCATGTCTGTTGTAGCCAGTTTTCTCATTTATCAGATGACATACACTCTCTTCGGTCTATCTCTTCCAACTAATTTATCTGTAGAATACCTTGCTATTTTTCACATTCCTTGCCAAGTGCAGTTCCATCTGTGCCTTGGCTTTCCTGATTCCGGCTCTGCATGTCCAGACAGCATCCCTGTATTCTTCTAAGGCCACAAACCCTTGTTTCTATTCTACTGTCTGTACATGTACTTCTTGTCGTTCAGTTTGACCAGCAGGTCCTCGGACACGTCAATTTCCCACCTCCACTGCTTGATTTCTGTGCTGGGGGACAGAGAGCTCTTGTCAAATCAAGTCAAATTCAATTGCAAAAGTGCTTTCAGAATACTGATATCCAGAATTTCCTCAGCTGGCATTGAAACAATGAACACTCAGGTTTTATGGTCAAATGCTTTTTCCTCATGGCTTTTGTTTTTCATGCTGAGTATAATCTAATAAGAGAGAGAAGCCCAGAACGATGATGATTATCTGCTTGCTAAGCCTACTCAGCAACTTTTGTCTGTTGTCTGATGCAAATTACTTGTACGTGACTTTGAAACACAGGAAAATGCATTTTGTGTATTCTCTTTTATAAGAACCTTTAAAATACGCTGCAACAAAATATAAATCACAAAATTCGCTTCTTATCAACTAGTAGTTTGACAGCTTATTATCAGTGAAAGGGATAAATTAAGCCTCGTGGTTTTTATTATAGATGCCTTGATTTGATAATAAAGTGGAACTTGCAGTATGAATACAGATAAAAGTAGAAACATAAAATTTACTTATACACATCTTCATGATGCAAATTCCTGTTGTCACATTCATAAAGTCATGAGAGCTACATACTAATATGCATTTCATTCAGATTCAGGATTTGCAATGAATTTCTAATCTTCCAAAGTTCTTACTGTTCTTATCTCTACAGAGTTTCCTAGTTACATAAAAATGAAATAGTCTGTATCTGTACTTCTTGTTATTAAGCAAAACATCTTTGCATTTAGTAGAAACATTTAGCCACCTTTTTTTGTTAAGTGATCATAATCCAATATTATGATGATTACTATTAAATCAATTGTTTCTGAAGTCCTACCTGTATGAAGATTGTGGCATGTGCTATAGACAAGTTTTTGCTGAGTGCTATAATAGAACATTTGTTTTCAATATAGCTTTCTATTTGCAGTTCTCAGTGTCCCCATTTTATTTGGAGAAAAAAGCATATGCCTGCTTGCACCCAATGTAACAACTAAATTTCATGTAAAACTTATATAGAAGTTCTCTGGAGATCGTGAAAACACTGTTAGCATGATACCCATGTTAAAATTTCTAAGAGCTCACTTCCTTCACTGTGGTGGAATGACAATAACATACAGTATGTCTAAAGTGTGAGTATTTCTCTTGTTCTCTTCAGGTAATGAAATGAGGATCACTTCACTTAGCTATATGATTTATATGGCAATATTCCCTTTTTCATCTGGATCATTACAAAATGGCTCCCACACGGCAGTAGTAATGAATAACTAGTTGATAAAAAATTTAAAGTAAGGAACCCAAATATCTTCTTCCAGGAACCTCCACATCAGTGACTGGTCTGGGTAAGTAATGAGAATTTTTGAAAACAGGTGAAGCATCCAAGTGACCAGTTAGGACAATCAGTTTTATCATATAATTCAGGCCTGCATGCTGACTGGAGGAAACAAGTCTTACTGAAGAGAATCAGCTTATAGAAACAAGAAGAAACATAGACACCATTTTTTACCAAGGGAAGATAAGAAAGCATGATAAGGACACAGGCCCCATTAGTTTAAAGACAAGCCACAGATGCATTGTAACAGGAAAAAAATAAGCGGCTTCCCCATCAGTGGGAAATTAAAGACAGTCTGGAAGGAGTTGGTGAGTATATTATACCAAAAAAAAAAAAAAGTGCCAGCAGTCATCTTTGGAACAGAACTGTGAAACCACAGTCATACAAACAGCGCCCTAATTTTAGTGACTACACGTCTTGCCCTTTAGAGTCTTGTCAGAGCAACCCTGTTGTCAGCTGTTGTCAAGTGCATCTTGCTGTGCCCTGGCAATGCCAAGGTGAGAGAGAAGCCCCCTGAGGGTTAAACTGATCCTGAGTCCTTAAAGACTAGTGCAGCTACAGTTCTGCTGCTGAGTGACAAATGCAATGAAAAGACAGAAATCTTTCACTTCTTTCTTTGTTTTTGAGGGTTTTTTTTTTAATTTGTGACTTTTTTTTGCTATGCATACTAGTTAGAATGAGTTTCTGTTTGACTGTGCTGTATCTACCAGATCTATGACCTAACCTATGTGCTGTATTAATGAAAATTCCATTTCAAATGGATGTACAGTATTGCATCTTTGTAAGTTATTTACTGCAGATGCTATTCTTCATGAAGTTGATCTAATGTCTCAAGCTGGTAACAAACTGTCTGAACCTTTACCTGCATTCTTTTTCCAACTGTTTCATTAACCAAAGCAGAACAAATATACATATGTATTGCACAAGTCCTCTAGGCTATTGGCCTATTGTTTTTTTAGTCTTATTTTTAAAGGTCAAAACATTCTGCAATGCAGTATACATGAGAGAAATGAAATATTCTTAATACTCTTCAAAGGTTGGAAGCATTGTACCTCTGCCATCTGGGAAGAACAAATGTTGACAGCCAGTGTCACGAGCAGATTTTACTCTGAACTTTTAATGCCAGCCAGGCAAGGTGTGATGACATCTGCCTTGTTTCCCAGTTTCTTGCCCAGTGAGACTGCTGAAGGACTGCTGTCCTCCCCAGTGAGGCTGAGGCATTTCCTCTCTGCAACATCCCTAGACAGGCTGCGGTCTATTGCAGGGCCATGCTGCCTAGTGCCGCGCAGGCCAGAGTTGGCCTCGTGTCTGCCCAGCTGACTGAACTGAGAAAAGAAAGGGTCTCGGCAGGAGAAAGCAGACAAACAGGAGAATGAGAGGTCAAATATTTACAGCCGGGAACCAGAGGTCTGAAGTACCCTGGCAAATGGTAACAGGGTGGCAGAGAAAACAAATTGTGGGTTTAAGTATAAACATAGGCTCATTTGCTGTAGATTGCAAGATAAGGCAGGATCAAATAGAGTAATTTACAGTGCTAATTCACAGGACACGTTACTGTTTCCATCACTTCAGATTTTTGCATCCAGGTACAGAAGAAGATTTTTAAATTTCCGGGAATGTTTCCTCATGCCTTTCTGCAGCAGAAACAGGCTACATCCTGTCAGGTAAAGGTGTTCTGTGCAGGACAAGTTGACAGCAAGTATTTACAGAGTGATATAAAGCAACAGACAAGATACAGGGTTATTGAGAAAATATGAGTACTTTCCCATTAATCAGCTCCAAGCTCAAAGACTACATAGTTTGATAGCACCTCTGAAGTATGTTGCATATTGAAAATAAGTATAGATGCGTATTAACATCTACCTACATTTATTCCAAAGACAATTTGTTTAAACATCAGTTTTGAAGGGCTAAAATCTGGTTTCTTTTCAGTGAAAAATAAACCTCTGTAAGTGCCTAAGCACCTCTCCTTATTGGCAATAGACAGAAGAGATCTGGTATTACAGAACTGTTGTGGGTTAAGCATGTAGACAGCTCAGCACCACACCACCATTAATTCACTCACCTCCATTCCCAACAGGATGCTGGAGAGAACTGGGAAAAAAAACAAAGTAGAACTTCTTGGTTGAGATAAAAACTATTTATTAAGACAGAAAAGGAAAGGAAAAATGATAGTAATGATAGTATGTATGCATATTCACAAAACAAGTGATGCACAGTGTAATTTCTCACTAGTCACTGACGAAAGCCCAGCCAGTTGCCAAGCATGACCTGCCCACTCCTCTCCTCCCTCACCCACCCCACCTCACCCAACTCCTCGGTTTTATAGCTTCTTCACATAACATCTTATGGTATGGTATATCCCTTTGGCCAGTTTAGGTCAGCTGTCCTGGTTCTGTCCCCTCCCAGCTCCTTATGTCTCCACAATTCCCTCACTGGAAGGACAGTACGAGAAGCAGAGAATGTCCTTGGCTCTGTGCAACACTGCTCAGCAACAATTAAAACATTGATTTGTTATCAACATCATTTTTCTGCTAAAGCCAAAACACAGCACTATACCAGACACCGCAAAGAAAATCAACTCTGTCCCAGCTGAAACCAGGACAAGCCTACAACATTCTCAGAAACAGGTCTGTATTCCAGGTCACCATAGAGTCTTGCCAAGTACTTTCTACACAATTTCATGAGGAAAGGAATTAGAGGTTCATTAACATATGCATGAAAGTTGGGTGTATTCTTGCTTTTGTTACCATTTTAATCACATTTCTTTAAAGATCTTAAAAAGAAGAAAGCTTCAAATTCTCCATGCCAGTAAAACAAACAAACAAACAAGAAAAACCCAAACAAGTCTTGTAACTTCATATTAGGAAACATATTTGGAACTTGGCTTTCATTCTAAGGAAGCAAAAACAGATTTATATCCAACAAATCAAATATTGGAGTCTGGAAAATAAAATAAAATAAACAACAAAAAGATACACCAACAAAAGAGAATTAAAAGGTTATATCACTGAAGATATCTGACAAATATCTACTAACAATTATAATTTTTACAACAATGATTTCATCTTATAGTTCTGCATCTATCAATCAAGCTTTATGATCATATTTCTTCAAAGTTTGCCACTAAGTGACCCTCAGGTGGATCAGTCCTACATAAATCCAGTCAGTGGGCACCAAATGCTGAATTTTCTGTTACAAATGGAGCCTTACTTATTGTGTTTAATTTCCATCAGCACAGGGAACAACTCTGGTTTCAATATTGAGTTTCTCTGGAATGACTGGAATTCTGGTCAAAGGATTAACTGAAAAAAAAAATATTTTCCCTCTAAATTAACCAGGAGAAACAAAACTGGGAAAACATCTATTTTTTTATTTGCAAGTACTTGGAGTCCTCCTCTGAAGCAGCTGGGCATTGCAGCAAGACAGAAGGACTTTAGACATGAGTGGTACACATGGGTAGTGAGGCCTTCTGTCAGGCTAGGTGTGAACCTCCCTTAGCCAAATGCTGCCCAGGAAATTCTCTCCCTTGCTCTCCACACACTGCAGCTATCAGAAGTGACAAGATAATTAGTGTCACCTCTACACAAGTGAAAATAAAGTGTCCTCATGCTGAATTGTGTCAAACACAGTGAAGAGATTTTGACTCATCTATATTCTGTCTTCATTCTTGAAGTTGAAGGAAAAGTACAGATATTAGCAGTTCTGATTCATTAGCAACACTTAGAAATCTCACCCGATCTCTTAGACATAAAATGCTTTTTGTTAAGAATAGCAAGACACCTTATTTTTAACAGATTTTTAGGGACTTGAATTGTACTCAAATGACTCTGATATCTGAGTATTAAAAACAAAACAAAACAAACAAAAAAGCCCTTAGTCTGATAAGTGATTTCTTTGAGGATTTGCCCTTTCTCTGAAATTCATTCTTTTGGAACAAATCCATATTTTGCAAGCAATTATATGGTTGATTTACCTAACTTAAAATTCACTTTTTTTTTTTTTTCTGAGAAAAAAAAAGTACTGCTTTTTAGCACTTTAGCTTTTTAGAACTGCTTTTTATACTATTATTCAGGCAGTTTCCTGAAGTGAAGAGATTATAAAAGAACTAGGAAATTGCAAAATGGATCAGAATATAGATTATTCAGAAATCATCATGTTTGGCATTTGCAGATTTTATAATCCTTGCCTAAAAATGCCTGCTAGCCTGCTACATACCACATACTAACAGTCCATTGTTTCAGGTAAATGGGCCATTCAGCCCTTACAGAGGAAAAATGTAATGTTTTATAGTCAAAGAGAAATATTTTGAAACACACACAATTGCCCCCCACCACTCAAAGAAAAACAGCAGAGCAGCTTGCTGTCTTCTAATTCCATCATCAACCTCATTTTTTACTGACTGGAATTGTATTTTTGTAGAATTCTTTTTTTTAACATTAGTTTTAAATGCAATATTAAGCCCTGTCTTTGTAATATTATAGCTGTGTCTGTACTAGCAAATTAACCAGTGTAATAGCTCAGATTTGGGTATTTTGACTTGATCATCTGTTGATAAAGGAGCCCTGCCAGGCTCTTAAATTAAGAAAACAATTTTTTGGAGGTTCAGAAATGAATGCATGCAAGGAACCATTCCCAATACTTATTTTGCCTGCCACCATTCTGTTTTGGAGACTAACAGAACTTAATTGTACGGACACAGACCATTTCACGCCAGCTGGCCATGCTGCCAGAGACTAGGTTTCAGCATATTTAATTGATTGCTTAGACTTGCAAACTTGTTAGACTATATCAGTGAAAAGATTAAGACTATCATCTGAGTAAAATATTTCCTGGCTGAGGATATAAAACAAAACAAAACAACCCACATAAGAATGTCTTTCTTCAAGACTGGTTTTCTTTTTAGTGTGTCAGTACAGATCGAATCTTGTCAGATCTTTACAAAGAGTGTTGTTGAAGTAAAGATGTCTCTGCTAAGAAGAAAAGCCTTTGAAAAAGCAAGAAAATCAGAAAAGAGTAACAGACTCTGTGTTCTTATCCTCTGTATGTGAATTAATAGAAGTCTTCTAAAAATAAAAATGTCTCCTTCACATTTCCAGTTTACCATGGCAGATCTTAACCTAAATCTACAAGACTGACGAGAAAATTCATAGTATATGTGATGCACAGAAACCGTGAAAGCGTATCAATCCCTGTCCCCATGTCCCACAGAAGGTGTCTTTCTGTGCCCAGGGACTCACCTGGAACAAGGCAGCCTGTGCAGAAACTCTCACAAGCCCAAGAACTTCTGCTGTGCTCTATGGGGTGGCTCAGCCAGCACAGCCCTTAACTCCCCGTCTTGGAAGATGGACTGAGGACAGCAGTACAGCTACATAGTTTTCTTCCAGTTACACATATAAAAGGATCTTCTACTCTTGGACAAAGGCCTTCTAGAGCCATTTCTTCCTGTTCAGCACTTGCTCTCACTTTGAATCAAAATAGGCAGTAAGCAACAAAATGCTACCATATTGGCTTCTTCTGTACTGCTGAGAAATGTCACAGTATTAGCTCCCATTCTAACACTTCACTTTGTTTATCTACACTGAGAAGAAACAGCTCATCCTTCAGGAAATATCACACTAAGGTTAACAACAAAGGTTGAGACACGAATGAGATTGCTTTCCAGCAAGGTAATTTTGCAGCCTAACAGCATCATACAGTGTTTCTGCAAAAAATCGTAAGGACAGTTAAGTACCCAACCATTTATTTTCTCTATGTAAGTACATTTATTCATAAATACACACAATCTCTCTGTATTGTATACATACATACAGCATAGATAGATAAGCATAATACATATGTAATACACAATTTGTGCATGATGTTAATGCATAATTATATATGTTTATATATATACGCATGCAAACTGATACAAGTTCGAGAAAACCTAGATATTCAGAGAAGTACTTACCTTTTACTAGATATTTTCCAGAAACAAGCCAAGAGCAGCTGAGATAAAAAATGTTGCTACAGTCATACAAGTTCACTTTGAAATTGTAAGATAACAAATAAGAAGTAGGAATTCTATATTGCTCCTCCACAACAATATCTTTGTATCTTACATGACCTAGACTAGCTACACACCTTTAAACTTACCTCCGTAGTTTTCATTGTATATATATTTGAGGGAAAGAATCTAAATAAAAATATCCTGATACATGTTTCCATAAATGTGTTCCATAATATTACAATTGTATTTACGTATGTTACAATACATACGTTACCTTTATGTTGCTTACAAGTTGCTTACATGAATGATAGCACAATTTGCCTTTAGAAAATCATTTATTTCCACAAAAATTTACATGAAAGCCTATAGTTTTCATTATGCATTTAGGTTATAACATACTGCAGTTAATAATTTCAGTATTTGTTTTAAACCTGGTTCCCGTTTCAATCTCAGTTTCACTGAACAGTAACTTCTTAAACAGATAGAGACACAGCAGTGAAAAGCATTAGCTCTATAAACAAACTAAATGTGCCGCAAACAGGTTTGAATTCCTCTCACACCCAAGGGATTATGAAATAACACATAAAACACCTAAATCAAATGAGTGAAAATAAATAATCCAATCATGTCTTGGTTAACTT
Organism: Numida meleagris; assembly: GCF_002078875.1. Lineage (NCBI taxonomy): Eukaryota > Metazoa > Chordata > Aves > Galliformes > Numididae > Numida > Numida meleagris. Next base: position 123,784,731 of record NC_034409.1, read on the forward strand.
GCTAACAACGTTTACGATACAGAAGAATAATGTGTCGTACTTAAACTGGTGGATTAATGATTGACACTGTAACAGTCTAGGCTCAACTGATGGATTTACCAATGTTTTACAACCTTTATTGCTTTACTCCTCTACTGGATTGGTGAAAAAGGCAATTTAGCAAGCTTCTGAGAGCCAGAACGCAGCTCAGAAGACCTTATAAAGGAAGGATTAAATATTTCCCTTTATCTATATATATGTAAATATATATACATTAAAAACATTTATAGAAACTAGTATTTAATGAATGAAAAATATGTAACTCAGTTAACTAGCTGGTTGTTTCATACATTTATGTTTGGATTTATTACTAAGTATGCTCATGTATTTATCCAAACTAAAATACATGTAAGAAATATCTCAGCTATCAATGTAATGGTTACCAAGCACTCACTCTTCATGGAAGAAAAACAGAGATGAATATTGAAGATCCTTGTTCTCAATTAGAATTCCTTTTGAAGAGAAGTTTGCTCTTTGAAATTTCATATCTTTTCTATGAATCACAACTTTAAAGTCTCGGCTATCAGTTTCATACTCAAAGCTTTCCATATTTTTTAAAATGTTGCTTTTACTCTTGTGTTTGGAAATCTTGAAAACTGATGGTTGTTTTCTAAGGTAATACTCACAATTACTTCAGTGCTGAAAATGAGGTAAAATTGAGAGTTAAAATATTGCACTTTCAAAAGGTGTTACTGCAAATTCTAGAAGAAGTTACCTGAGATTTAGAAATAATTTTGCAGAATGAATATGATGTGACTGATGGCTATGTAATTTTGTTTCATATACAATTAATTCTAGAATGAATTATAAACATTTATTAGAAAGTCAAAGTCAAACATAAGGAAAACATGATACAAGCTAGTATCTTTAGTAACACTTTCCTGATTATTCCCCGTATTCCGATTTGATCTTGGACATTTACATAGCATTAAAGCATTAAAGACTTATAACATACAATTGTTAACATGTCTAAATATACAAAAATTTGTATCTTATATACGTACAATACATAGTAGTTCCTAAATTATTAACTGTGAAGCATGAACTATGGTCTATTCTATCTCTGTAGATAGAGTAAGAAATACACGTGGATATTGGTTACACATATATGTCAGAAACTGAAATCAGATCAAAAAGATCATACATTTTTATGATTATTGAATATATATTATGTATTGATATATTGTAATACTACCTCATATGTGCCTGGATGGTTTCAAAGTATTTTAGGACTACATTTAACCCGTCCTTGTAAAAAACATTTCTTCAGACAGAATATGAAAAATTACAGATTTAAGAGAAAAAAACATTTTACAATAACACAAAAATCAAAAACAAACATAAAAAAAGAGCTTTAGAAAGTGAACAACAAAAAAATCAGAACAATATCTGGCTATTTTCTTCCTGAAAAGCTGAAAACCTTTCTGATACTCCTGAATCCCAGTATTCCAACTCTGAAAATGTCAATCAATGTAAAGAGCGAAGATGACAACTGTAGTCTGATGCTCCTATATTTAACTATTTCTCAGAGAAAGATAATAAATGAAATAGCATTTAGTGCTGAGTTGCTGGAAGGTATTCAGTGGTTGACCGCAATTTCCATTTGCCATGTTCCCATCTGGATCCCAGCAGAAGCATTGAATCTGATAGGACGAGAGAAAGGAAGAGAACTGTAGTTTTCTCTATTTTCTCCTCAAAGTTTAAGCCACTGTACATGAAGACAGACTGCCATGAGCACAATACAGAACACCAAATATAAGGAAGCTATCTGGAGGAGTTTTGTTATGGAATGTGTGACTGCAAAGCATCGGGATACTGTCTTGGAAGGGGAAATATGAACAAATGCCCATGTTGTAAAATGTCATTTGCTATCACACTGGAAATAGTGTGCAAGAATACAGTCCACACTGTAGAAGGAGCAGGAGCTGTTGTAAGCAACGCTGCTGCTCACAGTTGATTCTAGGAATTGCAATATCTGTAATCATTTAGTGCTCTGCAAAGATGAGCTAGATGATGAGGGAGAAACAAGAGTTAGAGCCTGTGAGGGATTACTTACTTCAAATTAATATGTAGAAGTATTCATAGAGAGCAAGAAGGCTTGTTGCACAAGATTTTCAGCAGTGCATCAAATGGGAGTTAGTTGGATCACATGGGGTAAGTTAGAATAAAAAAAATAGTACACACTTCTCCTTGCGTTTGCTTTTTCCACTACTTAAATTCAACTACAGGCCCCTCCATGGTCTAGACAAAATTTACAGACTTCACTGAGATTTCTGCTTGATGGGGACTCTGTAAGCACATCTTTCACTTTAGAAACCAGCAGTAGAAAAACATACATACTTTCTCTTACAAAGAATGTCTTTTCCTTCTATGAAAGAGCTTGGACAACAAGAGACAGCACAGATATGGAGCAAGCTTAAGAAGGCAAGATTAGCAACATCATGGCATCAGTGCCTCAGTGAGACCTGATGGAATATGAAGGTGACTTTATTTGATAAGATCACTGAATCAAAACCATTTTCATGCAATCACATCATTTTCACATCCGCACTCTCACAATTACCAAGGAGACACCTGCCTATGCTGCAGATACAAAGACTGCCCAGCCTAGGTAGTCTGCCCAGAGTTTCTTTTGAATGTAGGGGAAATAAGGGATGCAAGACATTAAGACCTCCTGACACCTTCTTGTTTCTGCTTAGGCTTGCAATTCCATGCTGATTTGGGGCCTTTGCATCCTTTACATGATTGATTCTACTTATCTGGGTGTCTTTTGTCTCCTACCCTGTACTGTCTACTGTCATCCCTCAAGCACCTTTTAATGGCTTGAGTATTTTAATGTTGACATACTCTATTCCTGTTCTAGACTTCCCCATTTCTTAGGCTGGTTGTTCTTTTCAAAGCTGGGTGATCTCAGAAGCACCCAATACATGTGCCGGCATCTTGGGGGCCTGTTCTTCTACGTGCCTTCAAGACGTGTCCTGCTTATAGCCCTTCTGTCCTTTGTCCATTCTGGAACTTTCCTACACAGACAATTCTCTTTATTCTTCATTCAGACCAGTCTTGAGCTGTCCATGACAATTTTGTATGTTAACTTGCATTGTTTAAAGAATCCTTTTGAATTTTTGGTACGTATCCTCAGACATAGAAGCAGTGTAAAAAAGTCTGGTTACTAGGAGAAGACTAGCTGCAGTTACTTGTGAACTGGTGGTGGCTGTTTCACTTCCCTTTTGTAATGATTTGAATAGCTGAAACACCAACTGATGATGAATTAAAACTGATGGCTTTTTTAGCCTGTCCTGGGTTCATTGCTTCAATATTTATAGTTAAAAATAAGGGAACTATAATGTAAAACAATTTCAGGTATGTGATCCCCACCCTTTTGGCACAATAGTGACTATTCAGTAAATTACTCTTAAACCCAAATATTTGTGGAATAACATGCACAACAACTGAGAATGAATTTTAAGAACAACAAACAGTATTTCTTACTTGTCAAACTTTAAAACAGCCTCTAGATTCATTTCAGATACTGTCTACCATTCCTCTTCACCCAAAATCTGAGAAGGAGTTAAAGGAAGCTTTTAACTTAACAGCTTTGACATGGAACTCACCTTTGCTGTAATTTCATAATTTACCAAATTGGTCATGAAAAAATGTACAAGCTTAGCAAGCAGTATCTGTAGAGTTGTACAGGTTGGGTTTCACTGACAGGGCTGTTCATGAAGTATAATTTATGTATGTTGTTCAAAAATCTACATAAGAGCCAGAGGTTATCCGGCAAAGCATCTGATGAGCTTGTTTTATATTAAAAGCTGTGAGAGCAGCAACCATTAAATGCAGAAATTGTTGTGCTACCTTCTTAGAACTTACAAAGCAATGCTGTACTTCTAAATGTCCCTGTAATTTTCTTGCCCCATTTCTTTAGCATTGATCATCCATCTCTGTACTTACTCATATCAGGATTCATCTGTGGTGCACATCTATCTGACTAAACTATTAAACTACTTCTCTTTTCATATCTTGCTTACCTGTAACTCTTACTTTTTTTTTTTTTACTTTTTTTTTTTAGACTTGGCACATTCATTTTTCACAGAATGTTCCTTTAGAAATGTACCACAAAGACTATCAGATTGTGAATGCTGTGAGTATAGTTTTCAAGTCTAAACACCTCATCACCTCAGTAATGTGGTTGGTCTTTGAAGCTTTATTAGGCCTGAGACACAAAGTCTGATCACTTGCACAGCTTTTCCATTTGGCCATAGACTGTTAACACATCATTGTAACAGTTACTTTAAAAAGTTGTGTTTTATTGGGTCAAACACTTTTCAACATATTAGAAGTGAGAGAGTGAGAGTATAATTACAAGGTTAAAGGAGCTCAGCTATTTTTTACTAAATACTTTTTTCTGATGAGTTATTCAGATAATAACTTAGAGCAACATTACCTGATTCTTTTCTGAAGTACTTAAATGACATATCTAAAGAAGCATTTGAATTACAAAAGGTTGACTTGTGTTCTAGCAGAGAAAAACAAGTATTTAAAATGGAACATACCAGCTTTATAATAATCATGATTAGCACATATATTAGGATGAGTGAAAGATTAAAACTTATAAAAATGGTCTTTTAAAATTGGATAAATTTATTCTCAACACTTAATATATGCATACAAAGATGAAAATAGGCTTAATATTTAAGAAAATCTGAGAAGAAAAAGTTAGCCACAAAAAGAACCGGTAGTTATTAATTGTATATGGTGGTGTCATTAATCATAATTGCACTGGAGTTGGTGGAGTTATGCCCACTGGCACTAGGTTCTGGATCCCTACTTTTCGCTCTATTCCTCCCCATCATAAGAGCTCATCTTTCCCAACACTTCCTGTTACACGTACCTTCTCACTGTGTCCTGCACATGATGGACTGAATTCCTCAGACATCAGCAACTGAACAGTTCTTGCTCCTGTAAGGAAGAGGAGATAGGATCAAGACAAAAAAGGGTGCACCTCCTTTGTACTCCACAATGTTTTCAAGCATTCATGTTTTTCACTGCCTTCATTTTCATGAATAGACAGTCTTATTGTTCTGTGTAAATCAGTAACATTAAAGGATATCTACTGCATGTCATTAACACAATAACCATTCCAGATCAAAAGTGAGATGAAAGATTCTGTACGAAACTCTACTGTGGTAGGAAACCAACAGCACTAATAAAGAAAAAATGAAAGTACAAGATGCTTTCTCTACCACGAGTATCTCACGCAATGCTTTTTGTTGGGTCAAAGTTTCAGTATTCTTTTTGTTTGTGAAAAGTAGCAGACTACAAACCTGTCAGTTTTCTCAAATACTAGGTGCCTTTCATTACTGGACTTCCTTTTTGAAAGATGTCTCACAAATACCCATCTGTGTTTCCCATACTGATAAAACATACACAAGCAATACTGCAACACTGCAGGATGTAGGACCAAAGAATCTTTAAATCTCTTGCTTAACCAACAAGCAGAATTGTCTTTTTGTCTTGCAAATATAAATCAAGCTTCACTTGCCAAACAAGATGATATGTGAAAATATACCTGTCAGTGTACCTCCTCCAGTGTTATACTGGGGGAGACAGCACACAGGCTATAAGGGGCATTTAAAATGTCTACGCTACATAATACCTAAAGAAACTTAAAAATTCTAAATGTCTAAAGTCTTTTTTCCCCTATGAGTGGCAGTGGGGAAAGCAGTTAAGTCTCAGTTCTGCATGCTGTAGTTTCGCCGCGAGGATATCAGGGTCTATAGTTAATGCTTCTGGAATGAAAATAAACAATGACGTGGATATGACTAACTGAACCTACAACCATTTACAGAGTATAAATACTTGGTGAAAAACATGGATCTTAAAATGATGACCTGGGAGCATGAGCTGGGTGACACATAATGATGGGGATGCCTGCTGCGTACCTCAAGGAGAACCAATGCTGGGTGAGAACAGCCAGTAACTTACCAAATTGCATGTCAGTTGCTATGTAATACTATGTGTCATCATCACTATGGTTGTTACATGCCTTGTTAACAGTATGTCAGTGGTTTACAGGAATGGAATGGTCCTTCTCTTCTGAGAACCAGGTACATTCACTACATGATGTTATAATGTGGAATACCAATAACCGAAAATCATAAAACCATGACACAGTAATACAATAAGAACCACTCAGGTTAAAGAACAACAACATCACGTGAAACTGGGACTAGCTCCAGCATGCAGTAACCCAATACTGGGAGCTGTCCCTCCTGTAATGAAAGGCTGTTAGGACAGATTGAGCTCAACATCACAAACTAAATGAACTTCAAGGACAACTTACAAAGACAGACCAAAGACAACAGGAATGATATGCATGTAGATACAAAAGTAGTAAGATGGCAATAATTATTTAGGATGTATAGAAAATTACGGGGCCTGAGAATGATGTGAGTGGTATGGAACAAGGGGTAGAGAATGGCTTAGTTGGACCTGGACCAGACTTGTTTTTTTTAGTGACAGGTACTATGTTATGTTTTGATTTTAGGAGAAAACCAATGTTGATTACACAGTGATGTTTCTACTTGCTGCTGAGTAGTTCTGTACAAAGTCAAGAATGTTTGAGTTGCTCAGTTTCTCCTAAGGCCCAGCACAAGGAACTGTCCTAAACAGGCCTGACAGAACTTGATTACATAGCATATAAGAACACACAGAAAGAAAGACTGAAAAAAGAGTAGTTCATTAGGCAGGCTGCCACTGCTTGGGTACCAGCAATTACACGCACATTACTTGCTATACATATCTACTTGTTCTAACTACTACCCTTTTATTTCCCACTTCCCTTCCTCTATTTTGGAAAAGAGTTAAATTTATCCAAAACAATGAATTATACTTGGATTGTTTTCCCCCCCTCATCCCATGAAGTAAGCAACTACTGCTTGGTACTTACCTACCTGCACAGTTAAAGGACAAAAATACTCAGAGACAAAAACACAACAAAAACTGGTAACAGACACATGAACCCAGAAAGTCTAAGAGAATCAAGAACATAAAAGGAACAATGAAAAAAGTCAGAAGCAGATATAACCCACGTTCCAGTTGTGGGGCATCAGGAACCTGGACTCATCCATGACCAGTCCTGCCTTCGGCTCTTAAAGCCAAGGAAAGATCCAGCACCAAACAAACATAACAGCAAAAACCCAAAGAAAGCAGAATTGAGAACAGCCATCCCAAAACCAAAGGATATCTAGGAGTACTGACAAAGCTTGCTTTACACAAGACAGTTAGTGAGAAAAAAAAAAGCAGTCCAAGAACGGTGTATGGGAAGCATAACACTCAATGGGAAACCAACAAACTAAATGCAATAATGACAAAAAAAAGGATAAACGGACAGAAACAGTAATACCACCAACAACCCAGAGTAAAAAAAATTTAATTAATAACAAGGAAGGTAGAAGGTGGCAGTAAAGCATTAAGCCTCAAAACCAACACAAAACTACGATGAAATGCCATACAGCAGCAGCTAAAATAAAGATAAAGTCAGTTCTTGACACCATTTCCATGCTCCCTCTTGTCTCGCAGTTCCACGCGCCGCTCCCTCGACCTTCTGCAGCAGCTCCTGAAAATGAAAGAGGTCACCGTCACACCTGAGCAGCACCGACCCCTCCACCTGCAGCAAACCGGGAACCCCACAACCCGAC